>NW_017676912.1:0-706 GCF_001879085.1 Nicotiana attenuata
GTCAAATCCACCGTTGTTGGCGAAACCAAAGGTAGGAGAGAAGTTACTCATTTATCTTGCCATGTCAAAAGTTGCGGTAAGTGTTTTTAGCTCGGGAGGATCAAGGTAAACAATCTCCTATCTATTATGTAAGCAAGTCTTTGCTAGATGCAGAAACACGGTACCCGCAATTAGAAAAATTAGCGCTAGCCTTGATTATGGCATCTAGAAAATTAAGACCTTACTTTCAATGTCATCCCATTGCTGTGGTTACTGCTTTTCCATTACGAAACAGTTTTACATAAACATGAATTATCAGGTAGATTAGCGAAATGGGCTATAGAATTAAGTGAGTACGATATCACTTATCAACCTAGAACTGCTATAAAATCTCAGGTATTAGCTGATTTCGTAGCTGGTTTCAGTCAGGGGATGCAATTAGAAGCTGAAAAAGAATTACAAGTTTTTAACGGTGCAAACCCGGGGACTTGGGTTTTATTCACTGACGGTTCATCTAACGTAAAAGGCGCAGGTTTAGGAATAGTTCTCGTACCACCCACGGGTGAAACTATTAGACAAGCTATAAAGTGTCATTCGATAACTAACAATGAAGCAGAATATGAAGCTGTCATTGCAGGTTTGGAATTGGCTCGGGAACTTGGCATAACCCAGATTATAATCAAGAGTGATTCATAACTTGTTGTTAACCAGATGCTGGGGACTTATG
>NW_017676912.1:5394-6274 GCF_001879085.1 Nicotiana attenuata
TTTACCGATACATACCTTAAACAAGCTACTGCTCTCCATACGAGAGGGCCAATTTGAGCCAAACAAATTTTGAAAAAACGACAAAAATCGAGTTTGACTTAATCGATAGCAGGAATAAATCCCAAAGTAAAGGGATAAGTATAAACAGAGGAAAAACCAATCCTATAAGAAGATATTCTTTGGTTTGGGTTAGGAATAACTATATGAAGGTCATCTCTCCAATGACAATCTTTTCGAACAGTGGAAATTAAGGGTTCAGTAATTAAAGAAGGATAAGTGTCAGCTCTCTCTAATTTAATTACTTGGTCACGAAGGGATTCTTTATCATGCTCGAAAGATAAATCAGTTGTCACTATTTCTTCGACCAAAGGTTCTTGCATCGACTCAGAAGATTCTTTGCCTTTAGAGGAAGATCTATTAATGAAAGAACCTCTAGAAGTAATACCAGAGCTAGAAGAAGGAGTGATGGAACCAGAGGTACCACCACGAATGGATCCAAGGCCACGAAGTCTACCCCCTCTACCCCTTCTATGTCTCACAGGGGCATTGGGGAAACTGTCAAGACTTGGGACTCTTCTAGGGTTGGGATTTGAAGATGACATGGTAGAAAGGCTTGAACAGAGGAAGAAGTGAATAGAAGTAAATAGTGAAATATTAGGTAAAAATTTGTGGAAGGAGGATTAAGTTTATATAAAAGCAACCGTCATAGATTAAGAAGTGTAATGATGGAAAGCCTATAATAAAGGCAACTATCACTTCGTGAATAGTGGAGTTGAAGAAGCCTTGAAAAAAGGCTGCAGAATTCAAAACTAATGAGAATGAGACACGTGTGCGATGCATTAAATAGAAAAGACAACTGAAGCGTTAGTACTGTCATACA
>NW_017676912.1:10135-37169 GCF_001879085.1 Nicotiana attenuata
CAACAAAATCAACATCTAACATCTGCATGCAAGGTAAAAGAGTGTAGTATGAGTACAATCGACCCCATGTACTCAATAAGTAACAAACCTAACCCGAGGTTGAAAGTAGTGACAAGTTGGAACAAAGGTCGGAGACCAACATCAATAGCCAACAACAGTTCATAACAACATAATAAAAGTGATAAGAGAAGTAACTCAGAGATATATTGCTTAGCTCATTCAGCGTTCCGGAAAATAGGCATGCTTCTCAAGTATATCAGTGAAAACCCAAATCCTTTGCCGAAATCACCAAAGTATGAGTAAGTTTGTAAAACTGTGATTTTTCCAAAACTTTCAACAATAATTAAGATGTTTCAGTTTCAGATAGCACGAGGAAGGTACATATGTATGCCTACATGTCGATATGCAGGTGATATCATGAATGACACCAAAACCGGGTAGCATGAGGAAATGCATCTCTATGCCAGTATCTCAAGTACGCATGTCAAATGCAATGCATCTCAATGATGAACTCATGTACTCACAGTCTTAGAGTACTAAACCTCACTGTCTCGTATTTTCACTCGTCATGCTCAATACTCAGTACACTCAATCACTCGGTATTGTACAGGGTAGATCCAACCCCAATGCGAATAAACCATAGCCCAAAAATGCAAATAAACAGGGCAGATCTAGCCCAATGCAAATGAACCAAAATACAAACAAACTAGGACAGATGCAGCCCAATGCAAATGAACCAGGGCAGATCCAGCCCAATGCAAATGATTGCTAGCTATTGCACCCACAATGGGTTGCAGACTCTGTAGGGGCTCCTTCCAGCCCAAGCACTATAATAAGCCACATCCTAGCATAAATCAATAAAGCCTGTTGCGGTGTGCAGCCCGATCCCATAAATATTACTCATAACAGGCCTTCGGCCTCACTCAGTCATCAACCTCTCCAGTTTTTCGGACTCACAACACCCATGCTAAGCAACCCTAATCAATGATACAAGATGAGACAATATGCGATAATAGAGACTGAGATATGACATAAAATGATGAATGCGACTGAGTACATAATTGCAATTAAGCAAATAACTCAATAGCAAAGAACGACCACTGTGGGTTCCAATGGTACCAGCATATAGCCTAAACATGATTTCTAGCATATATTACAGCTCAAGTGCTCTAGCACATAGACTACAGTAAAAATGTTTAGATAAGATAGCTACACAGTTCCACAAAATTGACTAAATCACAACTCACACGGTGCACGCCAACACACCCGTCACCTAGCATGCGCGTCACCTCAACATCAATCACATAACAAGTAATTCGGGGTTTCATACCCTCAGTACTAAGTTTAGAAGTGTTACTTACTTCGAACAAGCCAAATCCAATACCGAGCAAGCCAAGCGATGCTCCGAAAATGTCATCCCGCGCGTACCGACCCCCAAACGGCTCGAAACTAGCCAAAAGCAACTCAAATACATCAAATAATGCCAAGGAAACAAACCCAATCGATAAAGGTCGAATCTTACTGAAAAGCCCAAAATCAACCAAAAAGTCCAACCCGGGCCTGCACCTCGGAACTCGATGAAACTTATAAAACCCGAAAACACACTCAATTATGAGTCCAACTGTAAGGCCCCGTGAAAACTTGTACTCAAAACTTAGAAACTCGTAGTGCCAAGTTACGAATATGTGTTAGGAATGTGTAAAATTCTTCGTGGCGAGCGTGCGCGCCGCGGTTCGGACCCTTTGTACTGAGCTAAGCATTTAAAATTCAAGAATCAAAGTTTTCCAGAAAAGTGCTATTCTGCGGTCTAGAATGCGGTCGCAAATCAAGTATGCGGACCTCTTTTCTATCGCAAAGTGAGTCAGTGTGTTAGCCAAATTTGAGGTCAAAAATGCGGTCCATTATGCGATCGCATAACTGATATGCCGCATAGTCGTCGCATAATTATCTTGGAATTTTGTAAAGGGCAGTTCTGCGGGGCATTATGCGACCGCAGAACGGGTATGCAGACCGCATTTCTGCCGCAAACCCGGACAGAATGATCAGATTTTGGGAGCACTTTTGCGGTCCATTCTACGGGCCGCATTTCCACTTTGCGATCGCAAATGCGATCGCAAACCTGACTCGAGGCTCCAATTTTCTAATTTTTAAACCCGACCCCCTATCGATATATTCGGTATTATAGCTCATTTTAAGCATATGTTCTGAGGCTTTTAGAGAGAGAGAGAGATAGCTTCTTAGAGAGGGAATGTGTCTCCCATCAAATTTCTCATTGAGCCTTGCTAAAACATTGAAGAAAATCAAGCGAAGACACCTGAATTTTCATTCCCAAGAGGTAAGATTCATCACCTCAGCTCTTATTTCTATAACTTAGCTATAAGGGGTCAGTAGTGAAGTAATTTATGAGTATAAGAATGAAATTCTTGCATGCATATCACACCATAGGATATTGAAGGTAGAAACTAAAAAGAAGGCAATTGGGGGTATAAAATGATAGAGATTCCTCACAAAAAGGGCCTAAGATCACAATGCACCTTTAGTGTTTGATGATATGCTCGAACCAAGCTAGAATTTCATTCTCGTCTCTAATTCTCGGTTCAATTTGTAATTCTTACACAATAGATCGAAGTGCTAAGAGTTCCGGAATTTTGTAAGGATTAAGGAAAGCTATATTGAGGTATGTATGGCTAAAACCCCCTTTTATTAGAAATTGAGCTCCGTTGGCGTTTACGGAAATGTGGTAAGACTAGAACTAGTTGATGTACCGATTGTTATTTCACATGAATTGGTTTGCAATTATATATATATCAACATGAAGAATGTGCCTTAACGTGTGTAATTAACTATCCTTGATATTTAAAGATGTGTGAAGAATACAAATCATGTGTTGACATGCCTGGGCTATAAGCCAAGATTAAAACTGAGTTTGTCGTGCTAACTATGTGAAATCCTACTTATGTTTGCATCTTGAATTGTCTCTGTATGTGCCTATGATCATAAATTGCTAGATGGACTTTGAAAATGGAAAAGATGTGATAAATTGTGGTCTACGTGCCAATGAATGGACATGATATACGTGAAATAAAGATTTCAATGAGATGAATAATAAGAAAGGAACAACGCCTAGGTAAGGCGGCCTAGCCGATCGGGCCGTGATCGAACACCATGGCGCACACATGGTGGTGATGTGCAAAATGTTGAATTGCGAAAAAAAGGGAAATGAAATGATGACTGAGGTACATGTCTCGAATGAGGCGACCTAGCTGATCGGGTCGTGATCGGACTCCGCTCAAGATAGCGGTGGTGTTGAGAACAGTGATGAGTACGTGAAAGAAGTGCCCCAGATTGAGTTATGGAAATTATGTGGTTCATTTATGTGATGATGTGGTGTCCGGTTAAAACCTTTGAATTACTCTTGTGATTTTCTTGTTCTTGATTGATAGTTCTTTCTAGTAAAATGGTATTTAGTTATACATACTAAAACTATTCCATAGTACTAACGTCCCTTTTGCCGGGGGCGCTACATTTTTTAAATGAATGTAGGTGGCTCCATTGCGGATAGTGCCGATCGCGCGTAGCAGGTTACCTTCTTCTCCAAGACTTGGTGAGCCCGTTCCTCCTTCAAGGGGTTGTATTGTATATCTTTTGTTGTTGTGGACTTCCATTTTTGAGGTATAGACGGGGCCTTGTTGCCGGCATTGTCGTACTCATCTTTTGTATCCTTAGAGGCTCCGTAGACATATGTGTGGGTCATGTATGGGTGTTGTGGGGCTCATGAACTATGTTGTAATCATAAACTCCTGCTATCTATAAATTGTAACCTTATGGGAATCTCGGATATTAACTTTAACTATGGTTTAAGCCTGTATTATAAAATGAACTCTCATGGTCAACTTATTCATAAAGAGTGGGGTAGGAAGTGTGTGATAAGGCTTGCTCGGTTGGGTTCACTCGATCGGGCGCCGGTCGCGCCTCCCGAGGTTGGGGCGTGACAAACTTGGTATCAGAGCCTAAGGTTTTAAAGTGTCCTAGGATGTCTCGGAGCCGTGTCTAGTATAGTCCTTCTTATCGTGTGTAGTCGACCACATCTATAAGTTGGAGGCTATTCGGACATTTAGGAATTTCACCCTTCTTTGATATTCTGGATCGCGCGGTGAAATTGTTCCCTCCCTAATCAGTGCGTTGTTCTATCTTTCAGTAAATGGCACCTAAGAAGAAAGCGAGAATTGGCCAAGCAGTCAATGCCACCTCAGGAGTGGCTGATGATTCACTGCTTGATGCTGCGGGTGAGGGTAGTCGCCCTACTATTACTCTGCCTGATTCCTCTATTCTTGAGCCGACTACCCCAGTTCCACCGGTGGAGGGCACCACTATCCCTCCCGTTGATACTCCTGTCCCGCCCCAGCCCCAGCTTCCGGTTCTGGTATTTCTGATGGGTATCTTAGGGGAGCTATTCAGATGTTGACCCAGCTAGTGGCCTCTCAGGCCCAGAGGTCAGGTATTGCACCCAGCTCATCATCTAGCTAGCAAGGGGATTCCAGTAGTTCCAGGGTGAACAAACTTCTTCAGTTAGACCCTCCAGTATTCTCGGGTGCCAATCCGGAAGAGGACCCTCAGGATTTTATTGATGAGATGCACAAGACTCTCAGGGTTATGCGTGCGACTGAGACAGAGGGAGTAGAGTTGGCTGCCTACCGTCTGAAAGGGGTGGCCTATGCGTGGTTTGAGTTATGGGAGGATTCCCGCGAGGAGGGGAGCCCTCCGGCCAGGTGGAGTGAGTTCGCAGATGCCTTCATAGATCACTTCCTGCCTGCTGAGACAAGGGCAGCCCGTGCAGCAGAGATTGAAAATTTGAAGCAAGGTAACAAGAGTGTGTGGGAGTACCACATGGAGTTTGCTCGCTTGTCCAAGTATGCCATTCATATGTTGCCCACAATGGAGGCTAGAGTGCGCCGATTTGTTCAGGGCCTTAATTCTTTGACCATTAATGAGGCTTCTACGGCTGCATTGAATTCTGATATGAACTACGGGAAGATGATCGCATTTGCTCAGGACACAAAGAGCTGTAAATTGAAGAACAGAATGGAGAGAGAGGGTAACAGCAAGGCCCGGTCTACGGGCAACATGGGAGAGTCACAAGGTGGGGGAAGAGCAGCTTTCAGGGGAGGATCATCAGGGCCTTCCCAGTCTATTGCCCTGTCTTCAGCCAGTGCACCGCCAGCAGGGCCCAGCCACCAGCAGTGGAGCCGTTTTAGGCCCGGTCAGGGCAACAGGGGATCCCATCAGCGGGGTCGATCAGGAGAGAGGTCCCAGCAGCAGCAGAGGTCCCCGTGCCCCAGGTGCGGGAAGATGCACTCGGGGATTTGCTATATGGAGTTACCTATATGCTATGGATGTGGAATGAGGGGTCATATCCAGAGACATTGTCGTGTATCCCGCCAGGGAGCGGGCAGGGGCACAGCTCAGCCATCCAGTCCAGCAGCTGCTACATCTTCAGCCCCTTCTCCAGCCCGAGGTTCCCCAGCACCCACAGGGCGTGGTGTAGCTAGGGGCGGTGCGCAGAGTTCAGGAGGACCCATCCGGTTCTATGCTATGAGTGGTCGCCAGACTGTAGAGGCTTCTCCAGATATTGTTACAGGTATTCTGACTGTCCAATCTCATGATGTGTATGCACTTATTGATCCCGGTTTCACCCTGTCCTACGTTACCCTTTTTGTTGCTATGGAATTCGGGATAGAACTAGAACAACTTCATGAACCCTTCTCAGTATCTACCCCGGTGGGTGAGTCAATTTTGGCTGCTCGAGTCTATAGAGGGTGTATTGTCACGGTGCAGGGTAGGGATACCACGGCCGATCTTGTTGAGTTAGGAATGGTCGACTTTGATGTAATAATGGGGATGGATTGGCTTTATTCATGCTTTGCCAAACTTGATTGTCGGACTAGAACTATTAGGCTTGAATTCCTTGATGAGCCCGTTATTGAATGGAAGGGAGATAATGTAGTGCCTAGAGGTCGGTTTATTTCCTACCAGCAAAGATGATCAAGAAGGGGTGTGATAAGGCTTGCTCGGTTGGGTTCACTCGATCGGGCACCGGTCGCGCCTCCGAGGTTGGGGAGTGACATTAATAAATTAGAACCGAGACTGATATATGATATGTATGCATGAATATGACTAAGTACGAAATATCAATGAAATCAGTGAGGTAATAGCAAGAAACGACCACTATGGGTCCTAACAATTTCAGCATAAAGCCTAAATATGATATCTAGCATGATTGACAGCTCAAGTAATTAATCACATGGTGAAAATATAGATATCAACAAACTAGGACAACTAAACAGTGCCCTAAAGACAGCGGAGTCATAATTCACTGGGTGCACGCCCACACGCCCGTCACCTAGCATGTGCATCACCTCAATACCAAACTGTGATGACCCAAAAGGTCATCACTCGTTTTGAAAGTAAATTCTATATTCCGAGGCCTTAAAAAACCTCTTTTTGTCCCACCTCGATTTGCGTGCGTAGTCCGGGTGCATTTTCGGAAAGTTTTTATGTGGAAACTACGTAAAAATAATGGAAATTGGCTTTTAAAAACTGAATAAAGTTGACTTTGGTCAATATTCTTGATAAACAGACCCGGACCCGTGATCCGACGGTCTCGTAGGGTCCGTAGTAAAATATGAGACTTGGGCGTGTGCCCGGACTTGAATTCCGAGGTCCCAAGCCCGAGAAATGAATTTTTAAGAAAAATTATTTTCTAGAAAATGTAAAGGTTTTTCGAAGTTAATTGATGCATTTTCTTGATGGTATCGGGCCCGCATCTTGGTTCGCGAGCCCGGTACAAGTTTGAAATAACGATTAAGTTGAATCTGTAAAATTTTGTAAAGATCGAAATTGGTTTTGGTATAAAACGGACCTATAGTTGAGAAAATAGTAATTTTGATGATCTTGAGTGACTTCATGAATTTGAGGTTTAATTCATAGTTGTTGATGCTATTTTGAAGATTTGATCGCACGAGCAAGTTCGTATGATGTTTTTGGACTTGCGTGCATGTTTAGTTTGGAGCCGCTCGGGCTCGGGTGAGTCTTGGATAGGCCACAGAGTGAATTTAGACTTAGAACATAAGAGTTGCAGGTTCAGAGAAAGTTGCAAGTCTCTGAAGCCAAGCTTCGCGAGCGCAATGGGATTTATGCGGTCAGCGGTGAGCAGGGCCAGTCTTTGCGGCCGATATTTCGCGGTCCGCGGTGGAGCTCTGCGGCCGCGATCCTTTTTCTGCGGTCAGCGATGAGGATCTAAGAGGGGTATATATAAACGAGCCTTTTCAGCCATTTTTCATTTTTTAAAAACCTAAAACATACGAGGCGATTTTTCAAACACTCTTTCTTCCCTTAAACACAAATACAAGTGAATTGGTGGTGGAACCAAGAGGTAAAGCGGTAGTTGAGGCTTGAATTGTGTTTGCCGCATTGAGATCCCGGTGCTGGAGCATTTGGACCATAGAGAGAGGTTGCTGCCTTCAGCCCATCAGGAGACCCGAGGTAGTCCTGCAGGCGTCCGTAGGCCTTGGCGTCCCCTCCCTATCTAGTTTCTTTCTGTTCTTTTATATTCCAAAGACAGACATGTAATTTCTTGTTTAGACTTTATTTGTAATTTTCTTAGATAGTCCGTGAGATTGTGACACTAGTCCTTGGTGGTTTATGTTATAGATTCGTTTTGGTATTGGCTTAATTGTTGAATTTCATTCTTCCGCTTATTTAATTTCCGCTGTTATAAAATGTTAATTTACAACTGTTAAGGGATTTAAAAGGAAAAAAGGGCTAAATAATTGGAACAATCGGCTTGCCTAAGCTTTCATCAGTAGACGCCATCACGACTCCCGAGGGTGGGGAATCTGGGTCATGACATGTTGGTATCAGAGCTACAGGTTTCTTAGGTCTCACAATTCACGGACAAGCTTGGTAGAGTCTGAGGGATCGGTATGGAGACGTCTGTGCTTATCCCCCAGAGGCTGCAGAGTTAGGAACAGTTTCACTTCTATTCATCTTTATCGTGCGGTTTGGTTTCTCAATGCTAGTTCAACTTCTACTATGTTCTTTCGCAGATGGCGAGAACACGCGCTTCCTCATCCACTGATCAGCAGCTTGAGCCCCCAGCAGCAGCTCCCACGAGGGGCAGAAGGCGAGGCCGAGGCCGGGATAGAGGCCGATGCAGGGGCAGAGCTCAGCCCAGAGCAGCAGCACCAGCGGCGGAACCTCAGGTTGAGTTTGATGATGAGGTTCCGGCCCAGACAGTTCCAGTGGGCCCAGATCAGGTCCCAGAGGGGTTCATTTCTACCCCAGTACTCTAGGATGCTCTGGTCCGTTTAGTGGGCCTTATGGAGAGTGTCACCCAGGCAGGCTTACCTCCCGTAGCACCAGGCGTCTCTCAGGCTGGGGGAGGAGCACAGACTCCCTCTACCCATACTCCGGAGCAGATGGCTCCCTAGTTCCAAACTCCAGCAGCTCAGCCAGTTGGAGTAGTTCAGCCGGGTGTGGTAGCTCAGACGGTGATGGAGAAGCTATGTCTGCCGATGCTTTGTGGAGGTTGGACAGGTTCACCAAGCTGTTCACTACTACTTATGGTGGTACATCTTCAGAGGATCCCCAGGATTACTTAGACAACTGTCACGAGGTTCTTCGGAACATGGGGATAGTGGAGACTAATGGGGTCAACTTTGCTGCTTTTCATCTGTCAGGTTCCGCCAAGACTTGGTGGAGGGATTATTGTTTGGCTAGGCCAGCTGGGTCGCCTGCCTTGACTTGGGATCAGTTCTCTCAGCTATTTCTGGAGAAGTTTCTTCCTATCACTCAAAGGGAGGACTATAGGAGGCAATTTGAGCGTCTCCAGTAGGGTTCCATGACCGTCACTTTGTACGAGACCAGATTCATTACTTCGGCCCGTCATGCTCTTATCATACTTCCCACCGATAGAGAGAGAGGGTGAGGAGCTTCATTGAGGGACTCGCTCAGCCGATTCGATTGCAGATGTCTAAGGAGATTGGGAGCGAGATTTCTTTTCAGGATGCGGCCTATGTGGCCAGGAGAGTTGAGATGGTTCTATCACAGGGTAGTGGTCAGGGGTCTGACAAGAGGCCCCGTCATTCAGGCAGGTTCAGTGGTCCCTTATCTGGAGGCAGGGATTCTTTTGGTAGGGGCCATCCTCCCAGGCCGTTTCATTCAGCACTTCAGACTTCTCATGGTGCTTCAGGTGGCCGTGGTTCTCATATGCAGTATTCTGATCAGCAGTCCTACCGTGCACCATCAGCTCCTATCAGAGCACCTCCTATTCAGAGCTATTCTCATGGTCAGCCAGCTCGCCAGGGTCAGTCTCAGTTCCCCCAGCCGCAGCACTCAGGTGGATGCTTTGAGTGCGGTGAGTATCGTCATATCCGGAGGGCTTGTCCGATATTAGTGGGTGTTCAGTCACAGCAGCAGGGTTCCCGTGCCATGGTTCAAGTACCAGGTGTTCCACGGCCCGCTCAGCTAGCTAGGGGTGGGGGCAGAGGTGCTAGAGGTGGAGGTAGAGGTATTAGAGGTGGAGGTCAGGTCGTTAGAGGTGGAGGCCAGCTAGTAGGAGGCCGTCCCAGGGACGTAGCTTAGAGTGGTGGGGCCTAGCCCCGATGTTATGCTCTTCCAGCCAGGCCCGAGGCTGAGGCCTCCAATGCAGTCATCACAGGTATCGTTCTGGTCTGTAGTAGAGATGCTTTAGTTCTATTTGATCCAGGGTCTACATACTCCTATGTGTCATCTTATCTTGCACCGTATCTGGTCATGCCTAGTGATTCTTTGAGTGCTCCTGTATATGTGTCTACACTGGTGGGTGATTCTATTATGGTAGATCGTGTCCATCGTTCATGTATAGTTGTGATTGGGGTTTTGAGACCCGAGTAGATCTGTTACTTTTGGATATGGTTAATTTTGATGTCATATTGGGGATGGACTGGTTATCACTTACCATGCTATATTGGACTGTCATGCCAAGAATGTGACCTTAGCTTTGCCGGGTTTACCTCGTTTAGAGTGGAGAGGGACTCCTGGTCATTCTACCCGTAGGGTTATCTCTTATATGAAGGCTCGGCATATGGTCGAGAAGGGGTGTTTGGCCTATTTGGCACATATTCGTGATTTTAGTGCCGAGATTCCTTCTATGGATTTTGTGCTCGTTGTTCGTGAGTTTCCAGAGGTATTTCCTTCTGACCTGCCGGGTATGCCACCCGACAGGGATATTGACTTCTGCATTAATTTGGCTCCGGGCACTCAGCCCATTTCTATCCCGCCGTATCGTATGGCCCCGCCTGAGTTGAAAGAATTGAAGGAGCAATTGCAAGACTTGCTTGATAAAGGCTTTACTAGACCTAGTGTCTCGCCTTGGGGTGTGTCGGTGTTGTTTGTTAAGAAGAAGGACGGGTCGATGAGGATGTGTATAGATTACCGGCAATTGAACAAGGTCACAATCAAGAATAAGTACCCATTGCCGAGGATTGATGATTTGTTTGACCAGCTTCAGGGTGCCCAAGTGTTTTCTAAGATCGACTTGAGATCTAGCTACCATCAGTTGAGGATTAGGGCATCCGATGTCCCTAAGACAACTTTCCGCACTTGATACGGGCATTATGAGTTCTTGGTGATGTCATTCGGATTGACAAATGCCCCAGCAACTTTCATGGATTTGATGAACCGAGTGTTCAGGCCTTATTTGGATTCCTTCGTGATTGTCTTCATTGACGATATTTTGATCTATTCCCGCAACCGGGAGGAGCACGAGCAGCATCTTCGAGTCGTTTTTCAGACTCTGAGGGATAGTCAGTTGTATGCTAACTTTTTGAAGTGCGAGTTTTGAGGTTGAGTTCCGTTGCATTCTTAGGCCATGTTGTTTCAGCAGTGGGTATTCGAGTGGATCCGAAGAAGATAGATGCAGTCAAGAACTGTCCTAGACCCGCATCAGCTATAAAGATCCGGAGTTTCTTGGGTTTGGCAGGCTATTACCGTCGGTTTGTGGAGGGGTTTTCATCTATTGCAGCCCCGATGACCAGGTTGACCCAGAAGGGTGCCTAGTTCAGGTGGTCGGACGAGTGCGAGGCGAGCTTTCAGAAGCTCAAGACGGCTTTGACTACGTCGCCAGTGTTGGTTTTTCCCACAGGTTCAGGGCCATATACAGTTTATTGTGACGCATCTCGTATTGGACTTGGTGCGGTGTTGATGCAGGATGGCAAGGTCATTGCTTATGCTTCGCGGCGGTTGAAGATTCATGAGAAGAATTATCGAGTTCACGATTTGGAGTTAGCAGCCATTGTTAACGTGCTAAAGATTTGGAGGCACTATTTGTATGGCGTGTCATGTGAGGTGTTCACGGATCACAAGAGTCTTCAGTATTTGTTCAAGTAGAAGAAACTAAATTTGAGGCAGAGGAGGTGGTTGAAGCTGTTGAAAGACTATGATATCACCATCTTATATCATCCAGGGAAGGCCAATGTGGTGGCCGATGCTTTGAGTAGAAAGTCAGCCAGTATGGGCAGTTTTGCGTATATTCCGGTCGGTGAGAGACCGCTTGCTTTGGATGTTCAGGCTTTGGCCAATCAGTTCGTGAGGTTGGATGTTTCAGAGCCCAGCCGCGTGTTAGCTTGCACAGTCGCTCGTTCCTCATTATTTGAGCGTATCAAAGATCGGCAGTATTATGATCCTCATTTGTGTGTCCTTAGAGACACGGTGTGGCACGGAGGTGCCAAGCAGGTTACAGTTGGAGATGATGGAGTTTTGAGGCTGCAGGGTCGAGTTTGTGTGCCTAATTTGGATGGACTTCGAGAGTTGATTTTAGAGGAGGCCTATAGTTCCCGGTACTCTATTCATCCGGGCGCCGCTAAGATGTATCAGGATTTGCGGCAACATTATTGGTGGAGGAGGATAAAGAAGGATATTGTTGCATATGTGGCTCAGTGTTTGAATTGTCAGCAGGTAAAGTACGAGCATCAGAGACCTGGTGGTTGTTCCAGAAGATTGAGATTCCTGAGTGGAAGTGGGAGCGTATCACTATGGATTTTGTTGTTGGACTCCCACAGACTCAGAGGAAGTTCGATGCAGTATGGGTTATTGTTGATAGGCTGACCAAGTGAGCGCATTTCATTCCTGTGGCGGTTTCTTATTCTTCTAAGAGGTTAGCTAAGATCTATATCCGGGAGATTGTTCGTCTTCATGGTGTGCCCGTGTCTATTATTTCTGACTGAGGTACGCAGTTTACCTCACATTTCTGGAAGGCAGTTCAGCGAGAGTTGGGCACACGGGTCGAGTTGAGCACAATATTTCATCCTCAAACGGACGGGCAGTCCGAGCGTATTATTCAGATTATGGAGGATATGCTCCAAGCTTGTGCCATTGACTTTGGAGGCTCATGGGATCAGTTCTTGCCTTTAGCGGAGTTTGCCTACAACAACGGCTACCAGTCGAGCATCCAGATGGCTCCTTATGAGGCTTTATATGGTAGGCGGTGTCGGTTGCTGGTTGGATGGTTTGAGCCGGGAGAGGCTCGGTTATTGGGTACAGATCTAGTACATGATGCCTTGGACAGGGTCAGGATTATTCAGGATAGGCTTCGTACAGCTCAGTCCAGGCAAAAGAGTTATGCCGACCGTAAGGTTCGTGATGTGGCATTCATGGTCGGCGAGCAGGTGTTGCTTCGGGTGTCGCCTATGAAGGGCCTGATGAGATTTGGGAAGAGGGGCAAACTTAGCCCTAGATTCATTGGCCCGTTCGAGATTCTTGATTGAGTGGGAGAGGTGGCTTACAGACTTGCGTTTCCGCCGAGTTTATCAGCCGTGCATCCAGTTTTCATGTGTCCATGCTTCGGAAGTATCACAGTGATCCATCCCACGTGTTAGACTTCAGCAATGTCCAGTTGGACAAGGACTTGTCCTATGAGGAGGAGCCGGTAGCTATTCTAGACCGGCAGGTTCGTCAGCTGAGATCGAAGAGTTTCCCTTCTGTTCTTGTTCAGTAGAGAGGTCAGCTTGTTGAGGCAGCGACCTGGGAGTCCGAGTCCGATATGCAGAGCCGATATCCCCATCTTTTCTCCGACTCAGGTACTTCTTTCTTATGTCCGTTCGAGGACGAACGATTGTTTTAGAGGTGGAGGATGTGATGACCTTCACTCGTTTTAAAAGTAAATTCTGTGTTCCGAGGCCTTAAAAACCTCTTTTGTCCCACCTCGATTTGTGTGCACAGTCCGGGCGCATTTCCGGAAAGTTTTTATGTGGAAACTAAGTAAAAAAAATGGAAATTGGCTTTTAAAAACTAAATAAAGTTGACTTTGGTCAACATTCTTGGTAAACAGACCCGGACCCGTGATCCGATGGTCTCGCAGGGTCCATAGTAAAATATGGGACTTGGGCATGTGCCCGGAATCGAATTCCGAGGTCCCACGCCCGAGAAATGAATTTTTAAAGAAAATTATTTTCTGGAAAATGTAAAGGTTTTTAGAAGTGAATTGATGCATTTTCTTGATGGTATCGGGCCCGTATCTTGGTTCCGGAGCCCGGTACAAGTTCAAAATAATGATTAAGTTGAATCTGTAAAATTTGGTAAAGATCGGAATTGGTTTGGTATAAAACGGACCTATAGTTGAGAAAATAGTAATTTTGATGATCTTGAGTGATTTCATGAATTTGAGGTTTAATTCATAGTTGTTGATGTTATTTTGATGATTTGATTGCACGAGCGAGTCCGTATGATGTTTTTGGACTTGCGTGCATGTTTTTTTTGGAGCCCCGAGGGCTCGGGTGAGTTTTGGATAGGCCACAGAGTGAATTTAGACTTAGAACATAAGAGTTGCAGGTTCAGAGAAAGTTTCAGGTCTCTAAAGCCAAGCTTCGCGACCGCGGTGGGCTCTTCGTGACCGCGGTGGGATTTATGCGGTCAGCGGTAAGCAAGGCCAGTCTTCACGGCCGCGCTCGATATTTCGCGGTCCGCGATGGAGCTCCGTGGCTGCGATCCTTTTTCTGCGGTCAGCGGTGAGGATCTTAGAGGGGTATATTTTAACGAGCCTTTTCAGTCATTTTTCATTTTTCAAAAACCTAAAACATAAGAGGCGATTTTTCAAACACTATTTCTTCCCCAAAACACAAATACAAGCAAATTGGTGGTGGAAACAAGAGGTAAAGCGGTAGTTGAGACTTGAATTGTGTTCGCGGCATTGAGATCCCGGTGCTGGAGCATTTGGACCATAGAGAGAGGTTGCTGCCTTCAGCCCATTAGGAGACCCGAGGTAGTCCTGCTGGCGTCCGCAAGCCTTGCCGTCCCCTCCCTATCTAGTTTCTTTTTGTTCTTTTATATTCCAAAGGCAGACATGTAATTTCTTGTTCAGACTTTATTTGTAGTTTTCTTAGATAGTCCGTGAGATTGTGACACGAGTCCTGGGTGGTTTATGTTATAGATTCGTTTTGGTATTGGCTTAATTGTTGAATTTCATTTTTCCGCTTATTTAATTTCCGCTGTTATAAAATGTTAATTTACAACTGTTAAAGGATTTAAAAGGAAAAAGGGCTAAATAATTGGAACAATCGGCTTGCCTAAGCTTTCATCAGTAGGCGCCATCACGACTCCTGAGGGTGGGGAATCCGGGTTGTGACACAAACACACAACACATAATTTGGGGTTTCATACCCTCAGCACTAAGTTTAGAAGAGTTACTTATCTTAAACAAGCCAATTCCGACACCGAGCAAGGCAAGCGATGCTCCAAGAATGCCATCACGCGCGTTCCGACCTCCGAATGGCTCGAAACTAATGCTAAAGGAACCAATCTCAATCGAAAAAGGTCGAATCTTTAATCAAAAGCCCAAAATCGGCCAAAAAGCCCAACCCGGGCTCGTACCTCGGAACCCGACAAAACTAATAAAATCCGTTAATACATTCAATTACGAGTTCAACCATACTAGTTTCACTCAAATCCGACTCCGAATCGACGTCCAAAACTCAAAAATTCATATTATGAAACTTTAGGCCAAAACCTCCAATTTCTTCTTTAAAATTAATCAACCAAAAGCTCAAATCGAAGATAGATTCACAAAATATAACCAAAACCGAGTAGAGAACACTTACCCCAATACATATGCTGAAAATCGCCTCGAAAATTGCCCAATTCCGAGCTCCCCAACTCAAAATATGTTAAATGAACAAAACCCTCGTTTTAACATTGTTCTGCCTTGTTTCTTGTGCTAAAAGATCTCGAAACTCACTTTTGATGCCTCCAATTGATTCCTTGTGAAATTCTTGTAAAGTTAGGCTCTTGAAGTACTCCATTTGACCTTATATTGAAAGAGATATGTTGGTTTCAATATTTGGAAATAGTGCAGATTTTTAAATACGCAGCAGTGGCAGTTTCGCAATTAATCTGAAAAAATCTGGCAACCCAATTCTTAGTAAAATGACCATAAAATCCTCATACGATGTCCAAATTTGACGATTCTTTTCGCTATGGCTCAGTAATTACGATACCGCACTAATGCTTCAATCAAAACAGAAATCGGAGCTCATTTGTTCAATGTGGTACCATTTATGCTTGAAGAAACGACGTCGGAACATAAGAAAAATGAGCGCAACACAGCCTAAACCTATCCGAAACTCACTCGAGCCCCTCGACACCCCGTACGAACATACCAACAAGTCCCATATCATAACACCGACCTACTCGAGGCCTCAAACACACATAACAATATCGAAATGATGAATCACACCTCAATGCGAAATCAATGAACTTGAAACTTCAAACTTCCAAAACCGATGCCGAAACCTATCAAATCACGTCCGATTAACCTTAAATTTTACACAAAAGTCACATTTGACATTATGGACCTGCTCCAACTTCCTGAATCGGAATCCGACCCCGATATCAAAAAGTTCACTCCTGGTCAAGCTTTCCAAAATTCCAACTTTCGCCATTTCATGCCAATTTCTACTAAGGACCTTCAAATCACAATCTGGACGCGCTCCTAAGTTCAAAATCACCCAACTGAGCCAACGAAACCATCAAAATTCCAATCCGAGTTCAAATACTAAAATGTCAAACTTGGTCAAACCATTCAAATTTAAAGCTTCTAGTTGAGAATCATTCTTTCAAATCAATTTCGAATAACCTGAAAATCAAAACTGACGATTCACATAAGTCATAATACATCATACGGAGCTGCTCATGCCCGAAAACTACCGAGCGAAGAGCAGTTGCTCAGAAAGACTGGTCGGATCGTTAAACTTAAGCTATTGTATGACTACTTGAACATTACTAATCTTGGTTAAAGACCATGTCTAGGCATTTGATGCTTTATCTGGGTTCAATAACACTCGATGGTTATGAAATGAGCTATAGTCGTACATTATATACACGCATATACCATGCTTAAAGATCATCTTACGTTCACATGCGTACATCCATGCGTGGTTATTTCTCTGTCCATGTACATTATATATGTTTATCTCTTATTCATACATACATTCCTGCATATGGTTCTCTTATATAGATTGAGATTATGACACATGAGTTGTCCATGCAGTTAAGATGTGATGTTCTAAACTTCAATACCACACAAGAGGGGGGGTGATTTGTGTGGTACCCAATTTTCGCTCTAGAAGAACCTGGTTCTTCTAGGTGTACTTACTACTACTGTTTGCGGAATTAAGAGTACATAAAATAAAGAACACAGAGATTTTTACGTGGAAAACACCTGGCTCAAAAGGTGAAAAAACCACGACCTACTACTCAGTAGGATTTTCCCAAATTTCCACTAAAATCACTGAGCCAAAACACCATTTACAAAACTCTTGTAAACCTAAGGATTAAACTCTAATCCCAGTGTGGCACACAACCTCAGCTGTTGCGACACCTTCAAGTTAGCCTATAACTTGAATACTCAAAGTACCTATTACAATTGCTTCTACAAAAGCTGGAAAGGTACAACTTTAAACCACCTACTACAATTGAACTAAAATAAGAATAAACACAATGGAATTGGTTTTTCTATCTTGTCCAAGTAGCTTCAGTAATGCACACTTGAATCTCACATAAATTGCTTGCAAAATTGGCTCGCTCTTTTGCTCTCAATTTAGTTTCACTTCTGCGTTTGTGCAATACCTGTAAAAGAGAACAATTGCTGTTATTTAATGAGTTAGTAATCAGAGTTTGATTGAGACTCAATTGGTGATCTTCCATCGAAGTTGAGTCCTTGAACAATACAAACTCCAACCTATCTTTTATCCGGATTGTGTCCTCTTCCCATGAGGATACTTTCTTTCCTCATCCAATATGCAACCTTTTCGATCAGTTCAGGAGATATTGCTGCTTTATCGAGACTTATCTCCTTCACGTGTATCTCACATGTATAGGTTGATAAACACTGTGTCTCACATGATGGACCTGGTCCATGACTGAGTTCATTTGTCATTCTTCAAAACTTCACCTGAACTGGGGCCAACAAATTCTCCCTTTTTGATGATGACAAACTCTGTGCTTTTACTGATCAGAGAACCTGTGGAACTCAGCTTAATCATCAACACTTTAACTTAGAAATTTTAACTTATCATCAAGGACCAGGTTTAATCAGGTTATAAATATCACATTATTCAGAATAACAAGTAAAGCACAATATCTCTTCCCTCTTTTGGCATCATCGAAAGGTTGCAAATACTGTGAATCTCAGATTTAAATAATTACTCTAGCCACTGGGGCAACTGCATGTGAAAACATTGTTCAATTAATCAACAACCAACAAACAAAATTAACTATTAAGATCAGAATCTTCATAGAACAAGAGAAAAAGCAAATTGTCATTGATTATGATATGTTTCCACAAACAGATCACAAAGAGAAAGAAAAACTTCCAAACACGAGCAACAAAAACAGAAAAAGTCCCGAATCTGGGTCACCGGGGGTTCTAGATAGGTTCAAAAACAAGAACTGGAAGACCTAAGGCTTGGAGGAACTAGAGGGCTGGGTTTGGAGAAGGTTGAGCATATTCTTAAGCATTCCTTCACTTTTCTCCTTTTCTTTTGCTAGCTCAGCTCGAAGGCCATCTCTTTCAGCTTCCAAATCAGCAACACGAGCCTGAAGCCTAGCAATTTCAGCATCCTTAGTTCCACACTCTTGAACCAAAGCCCTAACCTTGCTATTCACTGGTGTCTTCAGAGATGAACCAGGTTCAACTGGGGTGGCATTGACAGGATAGTCACAAGCCAATAAGGTCCTAACACCAAAATGCTCCTTGCTTGATGCCATCTCCCATTTCTTCAAAGGCACCCTTAGCCTGTCCAACACAGTTGTGAGTATGAACCCATATGGAGTTGCATGTGCCTTGGATCCATTAATGACCCTGTCCAGTAGTTTGACAATAAAAACAGGCCAATTTATCTGCTTTCCACTCTCAAGGCACTCCATAAGAACCAGGTCCATATAGTTGGCAGTATGCCTCATCTCCTGTCCGGGCAGCAGGCACTTGTTCACAAATTTAAATAAGACCTTGTGCTCAGGTCTCATCTCACTCTTCTGAACGAATCTGGCTTCAGGTACATCTTCAGCATTTGCAGCATCACAGAAATTTCTAGTAATTTGAAGAGCAGTGGGGAGAGATTCCAGACATGGCCACCTCTGCCTTGTATAGTCATCATACCCTTCACTTGGTATGTCCAGAATCTCACCCAGTTTGATTGCATCAAACTCTACTTGTACACCCTTCACCATGCTGGAGACTACCCCATTTTTCACAGTGGAATTGGCCATGAACTCAATCAACTCCTTCCTGGCCAGCCTCCCATCCATATCAAGGACCATGTCCTTCCACCCTTGTGTAGCTAGGTTATCCACCAATATTCTCATTCCTGGCTCATCTAGGTCTTTCAACAACCTGCCTTTCAAAAATTTTCTCCTGCCAAAGATGGCAAACCTATCCTGTTCTTTCTCAAAATCCTCCTCTTCTTCTTCTCCACTCCATTCTTCTTCTTCTTCAGTAATTTTTACCTGTTTCCCTTTCACTGCAGATCTGGTTCTTTTGGCTAAGGAGGGTTCAGCAGATACAGGTGAAGAGGAAGACTTCTTAGAAGAAGTCTTGGATCTTTTTGGTTTGGGAGTAGGAACTTCTTCAGTTGTTCCTCTTTCTTGATGGACCAGGTCCATCTCCTCTTCTTCTTCTTCTGCAATCTCAACACTCTCCACAACCTTAGCCTTTCCTTTTTCCCTTTTTTTCTTCCTGCTCTCTTCCAGAGCTTTCTGCAATTCTGCTTCACTTTGCTTCACCTTGCTTCTAGTAGCTCTTCCCTTTGGTACTGAAGGGACAGTAGGCTTTGGAGATGACACTTTACTTTTCTTTGTTGGCTTGGAAGCAGTTGGAGCCTTTTGTGAGAAAGCTTTGCGCTTCTTTGGATCATAGCTAGCTCCAACCCTTTTCAGAATGTCAGCTAGGGTTTCCTCAACAGATGAACCTGGTTCATCCTGTTGCTTGCTCAGATGAACGAGACCTTCAGCAGCTTCCCCAGAACCACTTCCCCCTAACTTGTTGCCACTCTCCTCCACACCTCCACAGATAGCAAGAACTTTTTCTTCTTTTTACTTCCTTTCCTACTTGACTCAGCCCCCTTTACATCTTTCACAGAACCAACCAAAACAAACCTATTATATACATTTTCAACCACATAAGAAAATACCAAACAAGTATTTACCTCACCAGGGGTTTCTTGATTCTTGTCAGTGTCAGAGGAACCATGTTCTTCACCTTCGCTGGCAGAGATAAAAGCTTCAGACTCGGAGCTGGAGTCAGATTCTTTAGTAGAACTTTCCTTCTTCTTTCTAGCCCTCAATTTCTCATTTAGAGCTTTTCTCAAAGAACCAGAAGCTACAGTTTTTCTAGCTAACATTTTTTGCCGGCGGAACCTTGGTTTTGGGGTTTCACTAGGGGGTGTAGATGAGGATGTATTAGAAGGGGATACTGGTGGGGGAGTTCCAGGATTATCTTGGGGATTAGTCATGGTGAATTATTTCTGGAAAAGATTTGGGAATTTTGGAGAGAAAAAGATAATCAGAACTAGAGAGGATTTTTGACGGTTATGAAATAATGAAGAAGGGTGTGGTGAGTATTTAAAGATGATTAGAAGTAATTTCAGTAACGACAGCTTTTTGCAGGAGTCAATTAGAAGTCTAATCACTTTAGAATTCTGGTCTCTTAGTGGTTAATAGGCGACGCTAGATTTTAGGCAAAAATCCCGTTTTCTTTAGAGTTCTAGGAGAATGAAACTGGTTTAATGCTCAACGGATAGAATTTCTAGGAATTTGATGAATGTAGGACTTCTGCTCATGATTGAAAAATTAATCTTTCTAATTGTGCAACGTATAGAAAACATACCTGAACTTTCTCATAAGCATATACTGATTAACCAGGTTCTTCAAGTAGAACTCTCTTGAACATGCCTCAAATGTCATAATAGAAAAAACTTTGTAAGAGATCAGTGAGTCATATATACACATGTCACAGGAGTATATTGATTAAAGTATGAAACTGAGTAAGAGTTGATCTAGATATTTACACAATAGTTAGAACTCCTAACCAATTTTTTTTTCATTTTGTTTTCCAATTTTTTTTCATTGTGCATTCTGAACTGGACCTATTAGGTGATCTTAATCATCCCTAATTCCAACCTGTTCCTCTCAAAGTTTTCTCTACTCAGTGCTTTAGTAAAGATGTCAGCTATTTGTTTATCAGTAGCACAGAATTCTATTGAAATCAATCCTTTCTCATAGTTATCTCTTAAGAAGTGGTGTCTAACATCTATGTGCTTAGTCCTCTTATGATGAACAGGGTTCTTTGTCATACTTATAGCACTAGTGTTATCACAGAATATTGGAATACATCCCACTTCAATTCCAAAATCTACTAGCTATTGTTTGATCCATAGTAATTGAACACAACAAGAAGCAGTAGTAACATACTCAGCTTCAGCAGTAGATAGGGCCATAGAGTTTTGCTTTTTGGTAGCCCATGACACAAGACATGAACCAAGGAAGTGTGCCATACCTGAAGTGCTCTTTCTATCCACTAGGAAACCTCCATAATCAGCATCAGCATATCCTACTAGATCAAAATTACAACCTTTAGGATACCAAAGGCATAGATCAGTGGTTCCTTTTAGATATCTCAGTATCCTCTTGACAGCAGTCAAGTGAGACTCTTTTGGATTTGCCTGAAAACGAGCACAAAGTCCTACACTGAAAACAATGTCAGGTCTGCTAGCAGTGAGATACAAGAGTGAACCAATCATACCCCTATACAACTTTTGATCAACTGATGAACCAGGTTCATCAACATCTAATTTAGTGGCAGTTGCAATGGGTGTGTCTATTTCTTTAGATTCCTCCATTTTAAACTTTTTGATTAGCTCTTTTGTATACTTCTGCTGATGGATCATGGTTCCATTTGGACTTTGTTTGATCTGTAAGCCTAAGAAGAAATTAAGCTCACCCATCATGCTCATTTCAAACTCACTCCCCATTAATTTTGCAAAGTCCTTACTTAGCTTGTCAGTGGTAGCCCCAAAGATTATGTCATCAACATAAATTTGCACAACAAGGAGATCCTTACCTTTTTCCATTAAGAATAAGGTACTATCTATTTTACCTCTCTTGTAACCATGCTCCAGCAGGAATTTCGACAGTCGTTCATACCATGCTCTTGGGGCCTGCTTGAGTCCATAGAGAGCCTTGTCCAGCTTGTACACATGCTCAGCACATTCCTTACTCTCAAACCCTGGAGGTTGTTTCACAAACACTTCTTCTTTTAGGTAGCCATTTAGGAAGGCACTTTTGACATCCATCTGATGAAGAGTGAATTCCATATGTGCTGCAAAGGCTATGAGAAGTCTGATTGCCTCTAGTCTTGCAACTGGAGCAAAAGTCTCATCATAGTCTATGCCCTCCTCCTGGCTGTAACCTTGGACCACCAATCTTGCCTTGTTCCTTGTAACTGTTCCATCTTCATCAAGTTTGTTCCTGAAGATCCACTTTGTACCAATGATTGATCTGTCCTTAGGTCTTGGTACTAGGTGCCAAACTTGACTTCTTTCAAACTGGTTAAGCTCATCCTGCATTGCATTCACCCATTCTGCATCCTGCAAAGCCTCAACAACATTTTTAGGTTCGATGATAGATAGAAAAGCATCAAAAGCACACAGATTCTTTAATTGTGATCTGGTTTTAACTCCAGATGTTGGATCAGTGAGAATGTTCTCAATGGGATGAGAACTTTGATACTTGTGAGGTTTCACAACCAACTGGCTTCCGCTAGATGTTTCTGCCATTTGCTGAAGAACAGGATAATGAACAGGTTCCTTCAAGGAATTTATTTCAATTCCACTTTGATTTCTTCCCCCTGTCAGGTTGCCCTGTATGGAAGAACATGTTCCATCATCTGTTCCTTCTATTGGTGCCACTTTGACCTAAGTTGATGCTTCAGTCAAGTCTTTTACCAATCCAATGGCTTCATCTTCATGTTCCTGTCTCTCAGAAAGAATGTTAGTTTCATCAAATACTACATGCACACTTTCTTCTACACACAAAGTTCTTTTATTAAACACTTTATATGCTTTGCTATGTGAAGAATATCCCAAGAATACTCCCTCATCACTTCTGGGATCAAACTTTCCTAGGGAGTCTTTTCCATTATTATGCATATAGCACTTGCAACCAAATGCCCTAAGATGGGATATGTTTGGTTTTCTCCCTTTGAGTAACTCATAGGGAGTCTTCTCTACCAGAGGTCTGGTCATGTATCTATTTATTATGTAACATGCAGTGTTTACAACCTCTGCCCAGAAGCTGTGAGGCAATTTACTAGAAAGTAGCATGGTTTTAGCCATATCCTCAAAGGTTCTATTCTTTCTTTCAACTACTCCATTTTGTTGAGGGGTCCTAGGGGCAGAGAAGTTATGATCTATACCATTTTCATCACAGAACTGAGCAAACTTTGAATTTTCAAATTCAGTTCCATGATCAGACCTAATGGAGGCAAGTTGATTTCCTAATTGTTTCTGAGTTTTTCTAACAAATGCAGAGACCATGTCAAATGCTTCATCTTTGGAGGTTAGAAATAGAACCCAGGTAAATCTAGAATAATCATCAACTAGCACCATTACATATCTCTTTCCACCTCTGCTCATGGTTCTCATTGGACCACATAGATCCATATGGACCAATTCTAACGACTTGGTTGTACTTACCATTTTCTTGCTTTTGAAGGATGACCTTACCTGCTTCCCCCTTACACATGCCTCACAAACTTTGTCTTCTTTGAACTTGATATTAGGTAGCCCTATCACCAAGTCTTTAGAGACTAATTTGTTGAGCTGATTTAGACTTGCATGACCAAGTCTTTTGTGCTACAGGAGGGGATCATTAACCAACACACTTAAACAAGTGAGTTCATTTTCTGAAAGAGTGGACAAATGTACAATGTAAATATTGTTAACTCTTTTTCCCTCTGTCACACAATTGTGACACACTTATTAGGCTATATTTCAAGCCATCTATCAGGTAGACATTCTCTATGGAATGAGAATCTATTTTGCCTACCTTTCCAACCCCAATGATCTCACCTTTCTTTCCATCACCAAAGGAGACATTACCTCCTTTTAAGTCCTCCAGTGAAAGGAACTGGTCCTTGTCTCCAGTCATATGTTTTGAGCAGCCACTATCCATATACCATATTTGCTCCTCCCTTTCACTTGGACCTGCAAAAAGAAATCAGGGGTTAGTCTTAGGAACCCAAACTAGTTTGGGTCCCTTTCTATAAGCAAAAGGGTGGATCAAATTCCTTCTTGCCCATCCAGGCAGCTTACCTTTTTCTTGAACAAAGGCTTTGTTCTTTTGACTGGCCTTTACTTTTGCATTACATTCATTTTTGTAATGACCAGTCTTGCCACAGTGTGTGCATATTTTGTTTTCAGGAAGTGTGAGGTACTTGCTTTTAGGGTCCCATTTTGGTGCTTGAGTCCCATAGCCAAGTCCTCTCTTGTTGCTACTATGATGCTCTTGCAACCAAGAGAGTGCATTAGAAGCCTTGTTCCACTTGCAAGTTCTGTCTAGTTCATGTTTCACCTTTCCTAGATCTTCCTTTAAGACTTTGATGAATTCATCTTTCTTATACAATTCATCTTTCATTTTTCCCAAATTTTCTTCTAGAGTGAGATATGTGTGATCATCTTTCTTCTTTCTTGTTCCTAGTTTCAGTTTTAAGTTTTCAGACCTAAGTTCTAGGACACTATTGTCAAGTTCAAGAACCTGCTTCTTCAACTCAACATTTTTGTTATCACTCTCATTTGCCCTAGACTCTAGACTTTTGCATTTTGCTTTTAGGATCACACATTCCCTAGACAGAACTTCCTTCTCATTGTTAATCATTTCAGACTCATCAATGAAGTCTAGTAATAGCTCAGCCAACCTTTCTTTAGACAAGAATTTAATCTTGTCTTTGAGATGAAGAATACTTACCTCTTGTTCATCATCTGATTCTCCAATGGCCATCAGTGCTTGCTCTTCTTCAGCTTCATCTTTTGAGTCTTTATCTGAGGTTTCTCCCCAAGCAGCAACCATAGCCTTGGTTGAACCTTTGTTTCTTTTTGGTTGAACCTGTTCCTTCTTCCTTCATAGTAAAATTCTCATATTGAGAATACAGCAGTGTTCCTCTTGATCTTTTCACTTGAGGTGTTCCTTCATGGGCCACTTGCAAGGTGTCCCATATCTCCTTAGCAGTAGTACAACTTTGGATCCTACTGTACTCATCTGGACCTAGTGTTGATACCCAATTTTTCCCTATGTATTTTATATACTCAAAATATTCTCAAAATAGTATGTGTATGCATACATAAGCATGCCAAGAGTTTTGATATTTTTTCCTAATTTTCTAAGATTCGTAAACTCGATTTATTGTCTATTTTAGCAGTACAAAATCACGTAATTATTCTTAAAAATACCGCTTTTGTGAATAATTTATTTCAATCCTCATATTTACACCAAAATATAATAAAGGTGATTTTTGCATATTTTACAAATTTATTTGATATTTTAAACTAATATCGCATAAAATTGCAATCATAGCCTATATTATGATTAATGGCATTTTACAATTATAAAATTATTCCCAGTATTTTTAGATCAATTTTTATATATTATTTATTAGTTCAGTGCTTTTAATTCGTTTTTAAAATCATTTTAACTATTTTTATATCAATTAGAGGGGAGAAATTGGTTATTTAATACATAGCCATTTCCAATTGCAATTGTAGCCTTTAACCCCCAATTCCACCCCTAATCAAATGACCCAATTTCAAATTCCAACCGAAACCCACAACCCATTTTCAGACCCGCCCGGTTCCTCTTTTAATCTTGGCCGTTGATCATTTTGATCAACGGTCATGATCCGTTCTTTCCTTTTTAATTTCCATACTCCCTAACCCTAATCTATTCTATCAGATACGCCGCCTTTGAACTCTCATCTCTCAAACTCTCTCTAGCCCTCCCTGGAACCCTAGCATTCCCCTACCTTGTTCCGCCATGATTTCACCGGCGTACATGGCTTCTCAGGCCATGGACAGCCTATACCCACCTCCTATGGCTTCTGCATACCTGTTGTTCGAAGGATCGAGGCCAGACCTCGAAGGTCTTCACTCAGGCCTTCACTGATTCGAAGCTCCGGCCATCTCCGGCCTTGCTCCAGTGGCTCTTGGTCTTTTGAGCCTGTTTATGACATTATCCGGCTTAGATCGAGTATTTTCGAAGCCTTTCTCATTTCTAGGGTTCATCTGGAACCCTAAATATCGAGGTTCTCTCCGATTATTTTAGATCTGTTACATGTTTGCACTGTTGCTTAAGTTGCTTAAACGTTTTCTCCGATTTTCTTTCAAAAAGCACTTCCTTTCGATTAGGGTTTCTGGAAAGTTCTTAAAATGTTTCTGACTCTTCTTCTTCTCCTTTTCTTGGTGAGAATCAACCCCTGCTATGTCCTTATTTGCTCTTTTCTGATTCGCATGCCTTTTCGTGTGTTCTTATATTTGCTGTATTATGAAGTTTTTCTGGTATGCTCTCACATGCCTATTTCATGTGCTTCTCTATTGTGTTTTCCTACTGAGTTTTAGTCCTTTGGTGCCTTTACCGGACTTTGCTTGGATTCTTTTAGATGTGTTTTATCGAATGTTTCTTTAAGTTTACATTACCTGAACTCATTTAATTTTCAAGCTTTCTTGAAACTTGTTTCCTGTACTGGTTCCTATGTTCTTTGCTATTGTGCTTGTATGCTTCTCATGAGACTCTGAAAAGGTCTCTGAGCCTATCTCAATGGTTTGCCTCTTCGTCTCTGTGTCAAATTCAAGTTTAAAACCCTAATTTGAGGGTTTTCTTTGGCTAATTTGGTTTATGTTTGGACAAGGGTTCTACTTTGAAACCTTGAACTCTCAGACTCACTTCGAGTTTATGAATTGAATTTGAACCTTTTTCTGCGTTTGTGATTTTGAAACCCTCTTGCTTGACATGCCTATGTGTTTTATATGAGAACTTCTCTTGCAAATGTTTTGCCAACTGTTAATTGATTCTGAATCCCTTTAATGTTGCTTATTTGATTGTTACTGATTTTTCCTAAATTAAAACTCTCCTTTACCTCTTTTCTGACTCGAGCAAAGCTTTCAATGGGATTCTTTACTGGTTATTTTACTGATTCCTTTTCCTTGTTTTACAAACCAAGTACCACTAGGCTTTTACCTTAATATCTTCTATGTATTTACCCTTATTTGCGTACCTTGCACGAGATATTTACTTGATTTCCCTTCCTTAAATAACTTGTAACGACCCGACCGGTCGTTTTGAGTCCTAGCGCTCCGTTCAGCAGTAGGAGGCCAAGAACAGCTTCATTTCAGGTATTTTGACTTGTATGCGTGGTCGGAATTAAGTTTCAGGAAGTTCAAAGTTAATTTAGAAAGAGAAT
>NW_017676913.1:0-1898 GCF_001879085.1 Nicotiana attenuata
CAGCAAGGCTCTTGAGTTCTGACAGCTTGCTTAGCTTGGTTCGGGTAGAGGATTCAGTCCTGGCAGTTTAGCTTGTGCAATGGAATTGGGGGAGAGTTCTTGATAAGTTTTACCGTGGTTTAGAGACGTATAAATTGCCTATGGCATGCGAAGCATGGAATGTATAATGATTTCTCTTCTTGATGGGATTGATGGAGAGTTCTTGACTAGTAGAGTACGTAGATGTTTGTGCTTAGGAAGGGAGATGGAGTTCTCATGTTATACTAGTGTGGTATGGTATATGTGATATGTGGTGGAGGATTGGGATTTGTGTGTGTAAGGTTACGGTTCTGTTCATAATGGAAAGTCATTAAATTCTTAAGCAGCACGGGCAGCTGCAGGTGATTTAAGAATCGATCTTCAAATGGTTAAGGAAAATGGCATTGCCAACCATAGTAATTCGACGGGGGTATATGTTCCAGTAAAAGGGCAATGTGATGTAAACTGATAATACTTCGGTAGTGTTGCGGCATTTGGGATCGACTGTTGATATCTGAGTTTGTTTGATGGCACAGGGAAACTTTAGAATACCTTTCGTGGGATGATTGGGTAATTGAGGTGTGATATGTATTCGTACGACGCAATTTGGGATCAGGTATAGTGATTTGTGTGCTATATGGAGTTGGAGACTAGGAGTTCTCGTGTTCAGGCTATGCAGTTGTTGTAAATCGTGTGTATCGGCACCGTCTAGCGGTTATTGGGAATTAGAGGTCCGAGTGGATCTTTCTTTGCTTGGTATGCCAAATTTTGGATATGATATTGGATTGTAGACTATTGTGCTACGGGCTAGGCCGAAAATGCCACGGGTTGAGCGGCAAGGTGCATTGGATTATGTTCCTGCAGAGTGGTATATATTTCAAAAGATGCAGCGGACGGCTGAGAAGGATTGCTTTTCTTAATGGGGCATTCGTGATGGATGTCAGTGCAGAGGTTTCTACCATTGATTCAGTTCCGGTATTGAGTGACTTTTCGGATGCGTTTTTTTGTGGCCGGGCATGTCGCCGGGTGAGATGGCGGATTTCGGTATTTATTTGGTGCCGGGCACCGTATCGTACAGCTCTGGCAGGAGTTATAGTAGTGGAATGAGCAGCTTCAGGCTTCTTGGTATTGAGTTCGTTGGCAGGCCAATGTGGCTACGTATTTAGCTTGAGTTAGCTTGGTTAGTCTTGAGTTGTATTGTTGAGGGACAAGTGGATTCGATCGTTATTGAACTTGTTAGTGATCTGGGGAGATCTATGAGTTGCTTTTTCTGTGCTGTGAGGCGTTATGATTTGTTGGTTATGGGCACACGTGGTGCAGATCTATTGGGGATTCATAGTGGAAGTCGAGCGGGAAGAGTAATCGGATGTTGCTCGGTAAATGGAGTGTGGGTTATGACCTATCAGGTGGCGTGTCGTATGTTGTTTATTTCACCGTGGGTGCAATGAATTGCCTTGGTTTCAGACATCAAATTGTGTGTGGCTGTCGAATTTTGATCACAGTGTCTTGAGGTGCTCCATGTGTAACAGTGTTTGGATAGGATCGCGCATTGTAGCGAGGCTGCGTTGAGTTATGACCTTTCGGGGTAGATTCAGGTGTTCTATTTCTATGATGTGAGACGGGGTCTCAGCCTTGTGTTGTGATGATACTGATGAGCTGGAAGTACAGCTCTTTTGTTTGAGTTATTTTCATGATTTGAGTATATTCAGGTCGTTTCTTGTTGGTACGCGTATTATGCAAGTTGTGGCTTAGGCCTGTATTGAGGTGTCATGTCACCAGAGTGGTGTGTTGGATTCGAGGAGATCGTTGGAGTCATTAATGAATACGGACAGATTTGATTTTTAGCTTGTTAGAAGGATAAGTATCGAGATTCAGCCCGA
>NW_017676913.1:30334-32784 GCF_001879085.1 Nicotiana attenuata
CACACTGTGTGTAATCTTTTTCTCCAGTATATTATACTGGACGAGTTGAGTTTGGTCTAGCATATAGTTGAGTTTTGTTTCAATGCAGTATAATATACAGGATATCACCTGTTTGTAATCTTTTCCATTATATTATACTGGAGGAGTTGAGTTTGGTCTAGCATATAATTGAGTTTTAATATACAGGACATCACCTGTGTGTAATCTTTTTTCCATTATATTATACTGGAGGAGTTGAGTTTGGGATAGCATATAGTTGAGTTGTTTCAATCCAGTATAATATACAGGACATCACCTGTGTGTAATCTTTTTTTCGATTATATTATACTGGAGGAGTTGAGTTTGGGCTAGCATATAGTTGAGTTTTGTTTCAATCCAGTATAATATACAGGACATCACGTGTGTGTAATCTTTTTTTCCATTATATTATACTGGAGGAGTTGAGTTTGGGATAGCATATAGTTGAGTTTTGTTTCAATCCAGTATAATATACAGGACACCACCTGTGTGTAATATTTTTCTCCAGTATATTATACTGGACGAGTTCTGTTTAGGATAGAATATTATAGGGGGAAATCTATCATATGAATGTTTGGCTTCCAGTATGTTATACTGAATGAATATTATAATATAGACAAGTATTTTTTAAGACCAGTATATTTTACAGGGTTTCTCCTGTGTGTAAGCTTTTTTCTCCAGTATATTATACCGCATGATTATTATGCTGTTTTTCGATTTTCATATCTTGTATTTTAGTCTGATCCAGTATATTATGCTGGAAGACTGCAATCTATAGACTGTTCTTCTGTTCATTTTAGTGAATGAGTTATTTTGATAATTTATTTCTCATATATATACTGGGATTCTGATTGTGTTTATTATCTGATTTGTAATATGTTTTTTTTTGATGATTTTATAGAAATGGAATCATCAAGTTATATATTGAAGGTACGTATTTCTAAAAAGTTGAAGTTTTTATCTTAAAATTACATGAAATGTTGCTTATCTGTGTTATATTTTGATTTTAGGAGGGAGATCGATTTTATGATCTTAAGAAGTGGTTTGCTGCTGATTGTTATTGGAAAGGCGATCGAAAATTTAAGAAAACAATTTCAGAGTTTTTGTGTGGAACTCAAATGGAACAGTTAAAGAATGGTGTGTTTGGGAAATTTTTAGAGTTGGATGACGTGGGTCACTCTGGGAAGTCGACTCATTGTATGTTGCTTTCTCAAGTTTTTTACAAGGATAAAAGCAAAATGGTTTTTAGAGTTTTTGATAACGACGTAGCTTTTACAGAAGATGATTTCCATTCTATAACCGGATTAAAGATTGAGGCATCTGATTATAGTTTTGTTGATGATAGAGATAACCGTTTGAAGAAACGGTATTTCTCTGATGTGCCAAAAGGTTTGAAGGTAGAACATTTGTATAAATTTATCACAAAGCGTTCTCGACTCCGTGATGGTGCAGCAGATGATATATGTGATGATGTCGAGGTCTGTGATGAAGATGCTGTAAAGCTTGCTGAGATATACATATTAGAAACTGTTCTTTTGGGTAAAGACATTAAAAGAAATATAAGTGAACGTAATATGAAAATCATAGACGATCCAGAACTTTGTTCTTCTTTTCCATGGGGGAGTTACTGCTTTCAAGAACTTATTGACAATTTGTCTCATCTTCTGAAAACAGAATCTGTGAAAGACAAACCTATTGGTAGGATCGCATCTTATACGTCACTTGGATTCCCCTTATTGTTTAATGTATGGATTATGGAAGTGTTCAATAATTTCCGTCAATATTCAATATATGAGGATCAGGGGCCAATAAGGATGTTGTCTTACTCAAGCATTGGATGTCCAAAATATGACTCACTTTGCGATGATTTCTTTAAGAAAACAACTGTAAGTTAATCGTATGTGAATTTTTAATTTATATGTCACGACCCATACCAACTTGTCACGACCCCAAACCCGGTCGTGATGGCGCCCAACAAAATTGCTAGGCAAGCCTAACCACAGTCGTTACCAAATCAACCGTAAACCTCAACTACCGACAATCTAAAGAGAATATAATAGTTTTAGAATAATAATCCAATATTTATCGAAGAATAATACTGAGAAATACGAAGTCTGATAAAAACACTCCCAAAAGATCTGGGGTCACGAGTCTAGAGCCTCTAAAACAATCTGAATAACAATATCTGAACAAAAATACTCAAGTCTGGAAATGTATATATATAAATAAAACTGAAATAGGAAGAGTAGTCAGGTCCTGCGAACGCCAAGCAGCTACCTCAACAACTCTGATAAGCTCTGGAAGACAAAGACTGCTCAGCTAAGCCTCCGGTGCACCTGAATCTGCACACAAGGTGCAGGGAGTAGGGGTGAGTACTACCGACTCAGTGAGTAATAAGCATATAAAATGTCTGAAGATAAGAAATCCATGAA
>NW_017676913.1:32798-37025 GCF_001879085.1 Nicotiana attenuata
CTGTCATATCTCCCTGAGTCAACCACTCGAACTGACGACGCAGCTCTTCCCTGTGAGACTGGGGTACATACTTTTCCAAGAATACCGTAGAGAACTGCTGCCACGTGAGGGGCGCTGCTCCAATAGGCCTACGCCTCTCGAACTCCTCCCACCAAGTAAATGCAGGCCCTGTGAACTGGAAGGTAGTAAAAGCCACTCCACTAGACTCCAGAATACCCGCAGTACGAAGCATACGCTGGCACTTATCCAGAAAACCCTGGGCATCCTCGCCCTCAACACCATTGAATGTCGGAGGCTGAAGCCTACCGAACCTCTCCAACCGACGTTGCTCGTCATCCGGCATAGCTGGAACCACATGAGCTGGAGCTGGTGCGACTGGCGCAACTGGAACAACTGGTGCAACTGGAACAACTGCTGCAACTGGTGCAGCTGGCTGAACTGGCTGAGCTGGAGCTACCCCAGGTGTCTGTAAGCCCTGAACAACCTGCTCGGGTGTGCGAGCATCGGGGGTCTGATGACCACCCCCGGTCTGAGAAGTAGCCACCGCTGTAGTGGCTGAAACCGCTTGAGCCAGGCCAGTGCAGATGGACAAGATCTGAGCCAAAGCCTCCTGGAGACCAGGAATCATGATGGGCACTGCCGGTGCCTGAACAGGTGCTGCTGGAGCATCTACAACTGGAATTTGACCCTGAGCCCGGTCAACTGGTGGGTCAGCAGGTGCTGTCCCTGCTGCCCTGCCTCTACCGCGACCACGGCCTCTAGGTAGCACTGGTGGTCGTCCGCCACGTCCGTTAGCACGGGTTCTCGCCATCTGCGAGAGAATAGAATACGGAAATTTAGTTTTCATAATAACAAGCCGCACGATATGAATTTCAAGAAAGTGAAGTGTTTCCTAAAGGTTCTGTAGCCTCCCGAGGATAGATATGGACGTCTACGTACCGATCCGCGAGACCCTACTAAACCGGCTCATGACTCGCGACGCCTAGTAACCTAGGCTCTGATACCAACTTTTCACGACCCCAAACCCGGTCGTGGTGGCGCCCAACACAATTGCTAGGCAAGCCTGACCACAGTCGTTCCCAAATCAACCGTAAACCTCAAAACCGACAAATTAAGGAGAATATAATAGTTTTAGAATAATAATCCAATATTTATCGAAGAATAATACTGAGAAATACGAAGTCTGATAAAAACACTCCCAAAAGATCTGGGGTCACGAGTCTAGAGCCTCTAAAACAATCTGAATAACAATATCTGAACGAAAATACTCAAGTCTGGAAATGTATATATATATATATATATATATATATATAAAAATATATATATATATATATATATATATATATATATATATAAAACTGAAATAGGAATAGTCAGGTCCTGCGAACGTCAAGCAACTACCTCAACAACTCTGATAAGCTCTGGAAAACAAAGACTGCTCAGCTAAACCTCCGGTNTGGGGTCACGAGTCTAGAGCCTCTAAAACAATCTGAATAACAATATATGAACGAAAATACTCAAGTCTGGAAATGTATATATATATATATATATATATAAATAAAACTGAAATAGGAAGAGTAGTCAGGTCCTGCGAACGTCAAGCAGCTACCTCAACAACTCTGATAAGCTCTGGAAAACAAAGACTGCTCAGCTAAGCCTCCGGTACACCTGAATCTGCACACAAGGTGCAGGGAGTAGGGGTGAGTACTACCGACTCAGTGAGTAATAAGCATATAAAATATCTGAAGATAAGAAATCCACGAAATGCCACAAAGCAAAGCTAAAACTAACAGTCCGACACCTTACTACGAACCAATAGCAAAACAACTTCAAATATAACAGTCAAGTAAAATGTAAGGATGCAATGCAATGCACATGAACACGCTGTGGTGTACAGCCCGATCCATTTAACGTCGACGGCGCTCACTGGGGGTGTGTACAGACTCCGGAGGGGCTCCTTCAGCCCAAGCGCAATATAATCATACCATTCGCTGCGGCGTGCAGCCCGATCCATACTCAGTCCATAATATGCATATGAGTCACGTAACAGATTCAATTAATTTCCCAATTTTCAATTTATTAAGAAGAATATACTTTAGATATTTAACTTTAGGAAAAAGTGACTTAGCATTTCATAACAGTGATTAAACACAGGACTGAGATCAATGATTATACAAAGCATGCTATCACAATGACATTCATCCTCTAAGGATGCTACATATCGGCACAAGGCCCCAAACACGGCAATAAGCCCAGATATATTCAATACAGGGTGCGTATCAGTCGCCAATATAGAAATATTCTTGTTCGGGATGGACTAAGTCTCAATCCCCAGTCATAACCAATCCCGCACCTGCCACGGGGTGCGAGTCACGCCCTACAATAGCGTCACAATGTGATAAGCCGGGGTTTCAAACCCTCAGGCCATCATATACACCAACTACTCACCTCTAACCGGCCGTAGAATGGTCCGCAATGCCTTTTCCTTTCGTATCGACCTCCTCGCGCGTCGAATCTAGTCAAAATCACAACGAATACATAAATATGGGTTAAAGAAACATAACCCAATCAAAAATACTCGAAAAGTACTAAAATTCACGAAGTTGGTAAAACCCGGGCCCACTTCTCGAAAAATTTCGAAAATCACACCAACGGATTCCTCGTCTCGCCACGAGTCCGTACATATAGAGTTTACCGAAAACGGAGCTCAAATGGCCTTTCAAATCCTAAAAATTCATTTTCAAAAAAACCAAGCCCTAGTTCTTCACAATTTCTACCCACTTTCATGAATTTGAGTGTTGATTCTTCCATAAAATGGTGTTTTCTAGTCAAGAGACTTACCTCAAATCAATACCCGTTGAAAACCCTCTTCAAATCGCTCAAAAAGCTCTCTTGGCAGAGTAAAAATGGTGGAAAAATAATGTGGGTCGCGGACCAAAGGGTTTTAAAACATTCTGTCCGACTACTGTAGCGACCCCTATGCGATCGCATCACTACCCCTGCGATCGCATAGGCCAAAAAATCCAGGCCCTCGAATTCCTCTTACGCGATCGCAGAAGACTCCTTGCGATCGCAAAGCACTGCGTCCTCCTACTACGCGATCGCATACGCACCCACGCGACCGAACTGAACCATCCCCCATATCTATGCGATCGCAGACCACCTCATGTGATCGCATAGAGCAAGTCTGAGCAACCCCTCCAGGCCTTCTACGCGATCGCATCCAGACCTACGCGATCGCATAGAGTAAAATTCCTCTGCAATTTTCTGCTGCACTTTTCATGTTCAAAATTACCCGTTAGCCATCCGAAATCACCCCGAGGCCCTCGGGACCTCAACCAAATGCATAGATATGTTCTATTACTTCATTCAAACTTGCTCTATACATAAAAACACTATCATAAACATCAAAATCATCGAATTACCACGGATTCAAGCCTAAGTTAAACTAAAACTTCCGAAACTTGCATTTGATCTAAAACCCGACCTAAACACCTCCGAATGATCTGAAACTTTGTACGCATATCCAAAATCACCTAACGGAGCTACTGCAACTCTCGGAATTCCATTCCGATCCTCGGATCAAAATCTCACCTACCATCCGGAATCCGCCAAAATCCAACCTTAGCCAATTCAAGCCTAATTCTACACCGGACCTCCAAATTCAATTCCGATTGCGCTCCTAAGTCACAAATCATCCCCCGAAACTAGTCGAATCATCGGAAATCCATTCCGAGCCTTCTAACTCATAGGTCAACATTCGGTTGACTTTTCCAAACTAACCTTCTCATAAAGAGACTTATTGTCTTATTTCTAACCGAACTCTATCCGAATTACTTCAAATTCTCCAAACACATATAATGAAACATATAGAAGCATAAAATGGGGAAAGCGGGGCGGTAACTCCCGTAACGACGGGTCGGGTCGTTACAGTAATCTTTTTTTCGATTATATTATACTGGAGGAATTGAGTTTGGGCTAGCATACAGTTGAGTTTTGTTTCAATCCAGTATAATATACAGGACATCACGTGTGTGTAATCTTTTTTTTCATTATATTATACTGGAGGTGTTGAGTTTGGGATAGCATATAGTTGAGTTTTGTTTCAATCCAGTATAATATACAGGACACCACCTGTGTGTAATTTTTTTCTCCAGTATATTATACTGGACAAGTTGAGTTTGGTCTAGCATATAGTTGAGTTTTGTTTCAATCCAGTATAATATA
>NW_017676913.1:37038-37166 GCF_001879085.1 Nicotiana attenuata
TCAAGTCTAAATGTATATATATATATATATATATATATATATAAAACTGAAATAGGAAGAGTAGTCAGGTCCTGCGAATGTCAAGCAGCTACCTCAACAACTCTGATAAGCTCTGGAAAACAAAGACT
>NW_017676914.1:0-30051 GCF_001879085.1 Nicotiana attenuata
GTCTTCATCTGAGGTTTCTCCCCAAGCAGCAACCATAGCCTTGGTTGAACCTTTGTTTCTTTTAGGTTGAACCTGTTCCTTCTTCCTGTTCCTCGTTCAGCTCTTCTTTCTTCCACTCAATTTCCTATTGAGGGCAGTTTTTGATCATGTGATCAGTCTGACCACACTTGTGGCAACCCTCATTGGTCTGTTTCTCAGGAGCTCTTGTTTTTTTGAAGGTTGTACCTCTTGAAGAACCCTTTCCTCTCATCAGGTACTTTTTGAAATCCCTAGTGATCATAGCCATCTCATCATCTTCCAGGTCTGAACCTTCAGCATTTCTAAGAGCTAAGCTTCTCTCCTTCTTGGGTGTATCCATCTTCATGGTTTTCCTTCTCATTTCATAAGCAGTCAGATTTCCAATCAGTTCATCCAGTCTGAGAGTAGCAATATTCTTGGATTCCTGAATAGCAGTGATTTTGCTTTCCCATGTTACTGGTAGAACCCTTGTCAGAATTTTCTCAACCTTGTCTTCTTCAAGAATAACCCTTCCAAGAGACTTAAGTTCATTTGTCAGTGTAGTGAACCTAGTATACATCTCTTGGATAGTTTCTCCTTCCTTCATAGTAAAATTCTCATATTGAGAATACAGCAGTGTTCCTCTTGATCTTTTCACTTGAGGTGTTCCTTCATGGGCCACTTGCAAAGTATCCCATATCTCCTTAGCAGTAGTACAACTTTGGATCCTACTGTACTCATCTGGCCCTAGTCCATACACAAGCCATTTCTTGGCTTTAGCATTTTCCTCCCACTTCCTCAGGTCTTCAGCAGTGCAGTCAGCCCTTGTCTGGCAGATCAACTCCTTCAGCATTCTTCTTTGTGGTTGCTAGGGGACCATCAGTGTCTATGTCCCAGAGTTCATAGTCTTCCTCTATGATATGATCTCTCATCCTGTTCTTCCACCAAGAATAGTACTGACCATTGAAAAGTGGAGGCCTAGCACTGGATTGCCCTTCCCAGTTCCCAGGTGGTGCACTCATGTTGATCTTCTCCTAAGGTGTTAGCCTCTTTAAGGATAACTTGCTCTGATACCAATTGATGTTCTAAACGTCAATACCACACAAGAGGGGGGTGATTTGTGTGGTACCCAATTTTCGCTCTAGAAGAACCTGGTTCTTCTAGGTGTACTTACTACTACTGTTTGCGAAATTAAGAGTGCATAAAATAAAGAACACAGAGATTTTTACATGGAAAACACCTGGCTCAAAAGGTGAAAAAACCACGACCTACTACTCAGTAGGATTTTCCCAAACATCCACTAAAATCATTGAGCCAAAACAGCATTTACAAAACTCTTGTAAACCTAAGGATTAAACTCTAATCCCAGTGTGGCACACAGCCTCAACTGTTGCGACACTTTCAAGTTAACTCTAACTTGAATACTCAAAGTACCTAATACAATTGCTTCTATGAAAGCTGGAAAGGTACAACTTTAAACCACCTACCACAATTGAACTAGAATAAGAATAAACACAATGGAATTGGTTCTTCTATCTTGTCCAAGTAGCTTCAGGAATGCACACTTGAATCTCACATAAATTGCTTGCAAAATTGCCTCGCACTTTTGCTCTCAATTTAGGTTCACTTCTACGTTTGTGCAATGCCTGTAAAAGAGAACAATTACTGTTATTTAAAAGAGTTAGTAATCAGAGTTTGATTGAGACTCAATTGCTGATCTTCCTTCGAAGTTGAGTCCTTGAACAATACAAACTCCAACCCTATCCTTTATCCGGATTGTGTCCTCTTCCCATGAGGATACATTCGTTCCTCATCCAATATGCAACCTTTTCGATCAGTTCAGGAGATATTGCTGCTTTATCCTTGAGACTTATCTCCTTCACGTGCATCTCACATGTATAGGTTGATAAACACTGTGTCTCACATGATGGACCTGTTCCATGTCTGAGTGCATTTGTCATTCTTCAAAACTTCACCTAAACTTGGGCCAATATACACGTTCTTTTCGTACTCATGCTACAGTTGCTGTGCATTTTGTTGCACATGCACATGTACATCTAGTGGCCTACTGGGCGTAGCAGCATGGATGATACTAGGACTAGGAGAGCTGCATTACTCAAGGTGACCCGTAGCTAGTATAGTCACTTTCAGTGTATTGTATTTACTTTCTGTCCAATTTGTATTCCGGACGGATGTTGTATTGTATTGTTTCTTAGAAATAGCTCATGCACTTGTGACACCGGGTTCTGGGGATGTCTATGGGTTTGGTCAGAATTTTAAAGGTTGTTAAAGGTTTCATTTCTTATTCAGTGAAATTTACTATGTATAGTTTAAATGTATAAAAGAAGAGATTTCAGAAATATTTAAAACGAGAATTTAATTAAGTAATTTGGTTGGCTTGCCTGACAGCGGTGTCCGGCGCCATCACGACCCTCAGTGGATTTTGGGTCGTGACAATATGGTATCAGAGCACTAGGTTCCCTTAGGTCTCACGAGTCATGAGCAAGTCTAGTAGAGTCTTGCGGATCGGTACAGAGACGTCTGTACTTATCTTCGGGAGGCTACAGGGCTGTTAGGAGTACTTCCCTTCTTGATTTCTTATCGTGCGATTTGATTCCTTGAGGCTTATGCCCTTGATTCCTTCCTTCTCAATCTTACGCGACGCGAACCGCTGGTTATGAATCGAGTATTGCAGGAATGTAATGGTACTACGAATGTGGTACGGGGTGCTTCTCCCTGCGGGGTTGTTGAGTTATCATCATTGCCTTGTGGAAGGATTTTCTGTCGTTTCAGCTCAGCAGCGGTACTTCTGAGAGCTCTGAGGCTAGGCACAAGTTGCCATGATGCTTATGTACGATTGTTCTGCAGTATTGATATGATGGTAGGATGTTTGCCTACGTGTCGGGGCAGTGAATGACTTGAAGGGAGGTTTACTCAGTGCATGATCTAGAGATTCGGTATTTTATTTCCGACAAGGGAAAGGCAATCGGAGAATAGTCAGATGTGGGATGGTGGAGTAATGAGACTTGGTATTTGCGAGCGTGGTGGAGTTTTCTTCTATGATGAGGTGTCGTTGTCCTAATTGAACGTGCTAAGTTCACCGGTGTTATGATCTTCTACAATTCGCCTTGGGGATAAGCTATGGTGAAATAGTATTGAAGATGCGGCTGTTAGATATCGTAGGGTGCGGTAGTTCAGGATTGAATCAGTGTTTCTAATGTCGACGGATTGAGAAAGATGATCTTCCGAAAGGTGTAAAGTTAGCAGCAATTGTGGGTTCAAGTGCCACGAAGATAGATTTTATTTAAGGCAACAACTGAGCAGCAACGTATGAGGAGGGACATGTGGGGAGTGATAGGCGGTAGTTAAAATTTCTAGAAAGCCAGGTATAAGAAGCAAAGGTCGAGTAGTCAACTAAAGAGGTGAGTTTCGCCAAAGTGGGAGAGTTTGGGAAATTTTGTGATTGGTGATTTGGGCCTACGGATTTATTTGAAGTGTGGGCTATTATGCGGCAAGAGATTTGATCTAACGGAAAGGAGCTGCTTGAAATGAAGAAGGATACGACCTAACTTTGAATTGGAAGGATGTTGTCGCGCACTTAATTGATGTCCACAAGAGGTGAATGGACTTGTGCAGCTAGAGAGTGAGCTGGGACTCAGGATGGATCGTTTATGTCGTGGTGATTGCGCCCCGCATAGCAGCGTTGGAAGATGTCGACACGTAGATTCCACAGGCGGGATATCTCCAGTGAGCAGGTCGGCGGTCGCATGGTTGGCGAGGCTTCTGCAAAGGGTTCTATTGGCTATACAACAAGGAGATCAGTCGTGTAAACATGGTTGCTGATTCAGAGTATAACAAGAGGGTTTTATAGAAAGATTCCAAGAATTTTGGCGGTTGATTGCGCAAGGTTATGTCAACAAGAGATAAAGGATCCCGGTGGATTCCAGAATTCGTGTAATAATGGCTTCAGGCTAAGTGGGAGAGTCCCACCGCCTATGATTAACGATTGTCTGGTTAACTACTTGCGAGGTTTCTGAGGATTAGCATATTGATGGGTTATTTTAGCTATAGGAAAAGAACATAAGTGGTAAATTGAGCAAGGAAATTGTTAAAGGTGTGCTACGGTTGGCCTTATTAGCTCATGTTCAGACTTGGGGAAGGATTCATAAGTTATGCCTCGTATAAGTGTGGGTTTCAAGGGAAGTGATTCTGCCGGGTGCTCCGTCGAGAGGGTATGCTTATGCTAGAAGAATCATAGAGTTGATTATATTCGGGCCAAGTCAGAGCAGGCGGCTCTCAGCAACGGTCCTAGTGGATTCAAAGGGGTAAGGTGTGGTGCCTAATGATTTCGAGCTTATAGGTACAATTAAGCATCAAGCTTTGTAGCAGTTTATGAGAAAAGGAACAGAATGTTCTATGATGTTTTAGCTTGCAGTGTAGCCCTTGGGAGGTATGAAATGGTTCGTGGGGTTTGAGACAGTATGGTCTCGTGATTCAAGGACACTCGGGATGGGTGCGGGTGGAGTATGCTATGTGTTGGGTGGAGTTTTTATTATTTCTAAGGTAATCAAGGATAAACAGGAAGAAGATAGATTGATTAGCCATAGTTGAATTGGCACATGGGTGGCAGTGATCAGTTCCTTCAGCACGATCAAGTTATGCAAGTAATTTGTGACGGTACGTGTGAGGCTTGTCGGACACCGTAATCGATGTTTTTCAAAAGTATCCTACTGTTATGGCCTATTTCGTGTAGGCAGATTCCGGAAGGGGGTGTTGTGGCTTTGACCACTACTTAGAGATTTGCATATTCTATGATTATGAGAAATTACCTGGGTGTTGCTATGGTTCTCCGGAAGTGAGTTAAGTGAAAAGTTTTTATATGATAAAGTGTTAATCTATTAGTGGTTCCGGAGTTGTGATGAAAATCGTGTTCTATCGTATATTGGCATGTTGGGTGCAGAGAGTGGTATGGAATTCGAAGTGAGGATCGAGGTTGCATTTCGAGCTCGGATGAGCAGGAAAGGAGTTTCGATGTTTAAAGAAGGTTGGTATTATCTTCAACGTCACCTGAGATCGGTGTTTTGTGAAAAGACTTTGTGTCCTGGTTAAGGATCCTTGATCGCTTTTTAGCATTAGTACGACCGGTGGTTTGGATGTACAGACCGGTTATCCGTTACGGAAGGTTATGGGAGCGTGCCCCACGGGAAGGTTGTATAAGTGTGACATGTAGTCACTTGATTGGTTAGAGAATTAAACCAAGTATGAACATTGCGGTGATATCATTGATTTGGGAATTGATGCCTGGAGGACACTTGATTTATTGAGTTGTGGACTGTGGATGATTTCTCCGGTTATGATGGTTGTTATATGTTATAAGAAAAAGGGGAGTATTTATGGGCCTTTGAGAGGTTATTAGCCTAGTTCGGTGCGATCAGAACCAGCTTGAGGTCCGTGGATGGATTTAAATGTGGATATGGGCTCTATATCAGGTCAGACGTGTTCATTTCAGTAATCCGCTCCTTATGGAGGAGTAGTCAGGGTATTATTTCGTCGTCAGATATTTCATGTAATGATACATTGCGCCGTGTGAGTTGTGAGACGGCTTGGGAAATTGCTTATGTGTTGAGGTTCCACGTAGAGATGATGTTATATGACCAAAATGGCTCTTGAGATTTAGATCGTATATCGCACCTCAGTTGTGCTTCAGTTTTGTAGCCTATGGCACTATATGTCTCCCCAGGGATGGTATTATGCACTTAGCGTTCTTGTGACCGATATTCGGTATCTTGTTGTAATGAGCAATTCAGCTCGATGTGTATCTCCTTATGTGAGTTTTATGTGCGGATCGGGTTGCACGCCGTAACAGTGTGATGATAATTACAGCCCCTTATATTCTATTCTATGTTTTTTTGTTTCTCCATTTTCTGAGGAAAGTTCATATTAGTTGCGTGATTTAAGTAGTCCTTTCCAGAGTTCATTTTCCTTATGCATCGCGTTCGAGTTGGTAGCCTATTGGCACGTTGTGGCATCATATGAGACTTTTGACCATGTCAGAGGTGGCTTATTGCCTGAGCAGTTCGTACTGGGTGAGACGAGATCATTGGACTTGGGATCAGTGCAATCTGAATATATGAAGTATATTAAGGAGCAAAGACCATTATTGGGTTCAGAAAGAGGTGATGGTTCCTGACAGGAGTATAGACCCTATGAATTATTGATTCGGCAGTTGGTTATGAATTTCTACACATCCCTTCCGTCGTGGCGGCATTGCGAGAGTTGGAACAGGACTTATATATGTCATGGGGTGCTTTGTGAGCATCAGATTCGGGAAATATCGACTATTATGATCAGAGAGTGTTATTGTGGTCTTGTGAATGATGGCGTGCTTGGTATGAATTCAGCAAGGGTGTGCAGTCATGTTCTGGTACAGCGTGTGGTGATTGATGCGGTGTTCATATGTCGAAAGCAGGCCTGGCAGAGAATTTCGGATGTCAAAACTGGGCTCCAAGGCTTATTTGCCTAAATGAAAGAGGTTATCTTTAGATTTGATCGAGCTGATGTGCCCAACCGAGTTATGGTAGCACGGGTAGGTGCACAAGGTACTAAGCAGTGAATCCAGACGACCCCAGCACAGTTCCTAGCACGTTTGAGGACGAACGTATGTTTAAGTAGGAGAGGATGTAACGACCCGACCGGTCGTTTTGAGCTCTAGCGCGCCATTCAGCAGTTTGAGGCCATGAACAACTTCATTTCGAGTATCATGACTTGCACGCGTGGTCGGAATTGAACTTCGGGAAATTCGAAGTTGATTTGGAAAGAAAGTTCTCATTTCAGAAGCTTTGAGTTGAAAGAATTAGCTAAGATCGGATTTTTGAGTAAACGACCTCGGAATCAGAATTCGAAGGTTCCAGCAAGTTCGTATGATGATTTTGGACTTGGGCGTATATCCGGGTCGGGTTTTGGTTGACCGGGAGTATTTTGGCGCCTATTGTGGAAGTTAGCATTTTTGAAGAAATTTCATAAGTTTGGGTTGAAGTGCATTTCAGTATTATCGATGTCTGTTTGGGATTTCGAGTCTGTAAGTAGCTCCGTATGGTGATTCTGATGTTGGGAGCGCGATAGGAAGTGAATTCGGAGGTCCGTGGGTCATTTTGGAGTCATTTGGCTAAAGATAGAAATTTGAAGGTTTTTGAGAAGTTTGACCGGAGGTGGACTTTTTGATATCCGGGTCGGAATCCGATTCCGACAGCTGGAGTAGGACCGTAATGTCGAACATGACTTGTGTGCAAATTTTGAAGTCAATCGGACGTGATTTGATAGGTTTAAACATTGAAAGTAGAATTTGGGAATTCTAAAGTTCATAAAGCTTGGATTGGAGGTCGATTCGTGGTTTTAACGTTGTTTTCTATGATTTGAGGCCTCGAGCAAGTCCGTAATGTATTTTGGAACTGGTTGGTATGATTGGTTGGGGTCCCGAGGGCCTCGGGTGGATTCCGGGTGGTTAACAGATCGAAAATGGGATTTTTGAAAGGGCTGAAGTTGCTGGTTGCTGATATAACCGCACCTGCGAAATTTGGGCCGCAGGTGCTGAGCCGCAGAAGCGGCCAGGAGAGCCGCAGATACGGTTTGGGCCAGAAGTGAAGAGACAGCAGATGCGGTCATGGAGCCGCAGAAGCGGGACCAGGTGGACGAGGCGTAGAAGCGGAAAAGGGGAGCCTGGAGGAAACCGCAGAAGCGGTAGATTGGCTCGCACCTGCGGAACCGCAGAAGCGGTCAAGGGATCGCAGGTGCGGAAGTGCTGGAGGCAGAATGGTTCTTTTAAAATCGGGATTTGGCCATTTTCTCTCATATTTTCTTGGCTTGGGCGATTCTTGGAGAGTTTCAAGAGGGGATTTCCATCATCAACGATAAGGTAAGCTAATCCCATCCATCTTGAGTTAAATATATCGATTATGTATAGGTTTTAGCATGTAAATTGGTAGAGATTGGGGGTTTGAGGGAAAACCTAGAAAATTGATATTCTTGGAATTTGACCATGATTTTGGGTATGAAATTGAGGGTAAATTATATATTCGAGTTCGAGGAGTTATGGGTAAGCTTTATCTTCGAAAAATTTCAGAATCAGGGCACGTGGGCCCGAGGGCATTTTTGTCAACTTTTCGATCGGGGTTAGGAATTGTTATAAATTGGATCATAATGAGAAATTGAGCATATATTAATGGATTTGCATAATTATTGGCTAGTTTCGGAGCGTTGAGCATCAATTTGAGTCTTCGGAAGGGCGTGGAATGCCGGTTATGGATCTTCGGAGCGAGGTGAGTCTCCTTTCTAACCTTGTAAGAGGGAATTGTACCCATAGGTGAAATAATTAAGTATGTGCTTCTAATTGTGGGGGCTACGTACGCACGAGGTGACGAGAGTCCGTGCGTAGCTACTATTATGTTTAAGTCCGGGTAGTCTAGGACCCCAAAGCATGCTATACTTGGATTATTTGTAATCTTATTGACAGTTCGAATTTGCTTATATCACATCGAATTAGTAAATGAATTTCTAAAAAAAATTTAAACTACATTTTCTTAAAGTGTTGAAAGAGAATTTGGTTTTTCTTGGATAATTGTTTCCTGATGACTTCTTGTTTGACTGTGTGTGTGTGTTTAAATTATGGAACGGGCCAAACACCTCGGTAGATTAAATAGATGCATCTATGGTTCGCGCCATTCGACTCTCTGGCAGTGCACAGTTTAAATATTGATGGATCGGGCCGTACGTCCTCGACATGATTTGCGCATGCTTGTATTGCTGCCTTGAACTTATTAAAGTTGTTATTGCCCCTTCCTGGCTTGAGAATATTTGTATAAAGGACTTAAATTTTTTTGGAGATTTCCTATAAAAGAAAGAATTATTTACTTGCTTCATTCCATTGAATTACAAACAATCATGTTTATAAAAATCCACGATTTAATGTATTATAGATATCAGATTATTGGACCATTAGTAAGTGTCGAAGTCGACCTCTCGTCTCTATTTCTTCGAGATTAGATGGGATACTTACTGAGTACACGTTGTTTTCGTACTCATGCTACACTTGCTGTGCATTTTGTTGCATAGGCACATGTACATCTAGTGGCCTACTGGGCGTAGCAGCATGGATGATACTGGGACTAGGTGAGCTGCATTATCAGCTAGTATAGTCTCTTTCAATGTATTGTATTTACTTTCTGTCCAATTTGTATTCCGGACGGATGTTGTATTGTATTGTTTCTTAGAAATAGCTCATGCACTTGTGACACCGGGTTCTGGGATGTCTATGGGTTTGTTCAGAATTTTAAAGGTTGTTAAAGGTTTCATTTCTTATTCAGTGAAATTTACTATGTATAGTTTAAACGTATAAAAGAAGAGATTTCAGAAATATTTAAAACGAGAATTTGATTAAGTAATTTGGTTGGCTTGCCTGACAGCGGTGTCCGGCGCCATCACGACCCTCAGTGAATTTTGGGTCGTGACATCATGTGTGTGGCTACTCTTGGATTTATTCTTCAACCTTCAGACTCAACTTAAGGTGGTAAGATTAAACTCTTTCAAAATCTTAGATCACTTCTAGGTATTCAAGAAAGGTGATAAGTTTAGGCTTATTGTTGTTCTTGTTATTCTAAAGGGTCGGGTTTCACAATCTATCTCTTATTTTTAATCAGCTACCAAAGGCGATTAGTTCTTTGTTAGCTAATTGTTGTTGTTAGGATTCAACTTCAAGAATAGACTTCTTGAATTCAAGAAACTCTTTCTTGAATTCAATCTATCTTTAATTTTTCGTCCTTTTTTGTTTCTTTATTTTTTTAGCTTCCGCACATTTCTTGATTTTCTTGTTTTTCTTTAGTAATTCTTGAATCCCCTATCGTGTTATTATCAGTAATTTATGTGAATAAGTTTGGAGATAAGTCTCTTTGGTAATGTACCAATGAATCTGACTAAGAGGGTCCACTTTCTTGTGCAATAATGCACAGATTGCATGAGGACATGTGTGCTCAGGCTCTAAAGTATTGAATTTAACCCCGCCCCCTGAAGAATCCTTAGATATATGGAAAACAAAGGGGCAGTCACCAACACAGATGTACCTAAGCCTTGTTGGGTCACTTTTAACTTGCTGCAAGTCATATCCATTTGCAAGAGAATACATGTCGATCATTTTTCTAGCTTCAGGTAAATCTTTAAATGTCATTGACCTATCTAACTCTTTATAGTCATTTAACTTATCATTGATCTCCCTCCTCTTTTGTAAAAAAAGTTGCTCCAACCTATCATTATCACTACAATCAGTAGTAGCTTGAACTTCTACTGTGTGTGACTTACTGTGAGTGACTATATTAGGTACATCAACTGCTGGTTCACACTCTTCTACATCAAACAAATTAATAACATTACACTGTTCACTAACAAAGTCTAATCGAATCCTAATCCCAACATACCCGTCTATTTCATAATATCTACCAGTAGAACCCTTTACTATATATTAATTGTTGCACCCCTATATACCCAAATTTGGTATCAAATTCATCAACTAAATCATCATAAGAGAGCAAATCAGAGTCAAAATCTTTATTGATGTGCTCATACTTCTCTTTATACATCAGACGCGGCTTACTAGTCCATTCCCCACCATGACGAAAAACTAACTCAACTAGCACCATCTATAAAAGGCTGCATAGTAACCATGAATAAAGTTATTACAGCCTACCATAGTAAATGCATAAAGAAATAACAAAGACAAGAGGTATAGAAATAATAAATAAACATGTAAGGGAAAGCTTGAATAAGCAAAACAGTTTGAAATAAAGGGAATAAGAAAAAGGTACATAGGTAGATGAATAAAGAAACAAAATTGAATGAGGTACTATGATAAAGAAACGGACACAAGCATGCATATGAGGGACCACATAATAAAGTATGAAACTTAGAGTCCCACCTTAATAAAATAAGGACAAAACATATATGTTACAGACCCACATGAGCATCATCTTCAAAGTAAATGCAGGTGAAACAAGGGACTAAATAACAACAAGTCAGCTATTAACAAATAGCTCAAATTCTTTTTCAGTTAAAAAACCCTAACCGGCCCTTCTTTAAAAAACAAAAGGGACCACACATACTTGAAATCCTAAACAAGAGAAAGTTCTTCTAAAATTAGTACCAAATATCATCAATTCCATCAATATACCCTAACCGACCAATAGAATCAGACAAGTAATTAGGGTATAAAGGTGAAAGTCACATGCGTACAACGACAAAAATACAGTCAAAGAAAAACCCTAAACGACAAATCATGTATTTGATACAAGAAAAACCCTAACCATGAAGCATAGTATAAAAACCCTAACATTAACATAAAAAAATGCGAACCCTGAGACAAAAATGCTTCATTTATAAACAACAAGCATATGAAACTAAAAAGTTCAGATTTTGGGGGAAAATCTTACCTTGGACAGCATTAACACTGGAAAAAGAGGATTTTCTTTTGAACCTTCCACACTCTTCTCTCTCGTTTCTATCGAACATATGCAGACCAAATGACCCTCTTGTTAATTTGGACGGTTCTATCTTATTTATTTAGCGGGCAAACGGGTCACGGGTCACGAGTGGGAGATGGAAATGAAATAGGTGTTGTGAGGTTTTAATTTGGTGGGACCGCTAACATGGCAGCTGACATGGCAGCCGACTTGGATAAAATTAATGTGGTCAGCTGCCACATTGTCAAACATTAGGTTAGGTGTATTTTTTCAAACTTCATTAACGGCAGGGACGGGAATGGCCGAAAAGGGTAACGAGTGGCACAAGTAACCAATAAACAATAGTAGAGGGCAATTTTGACCCTCCCCCTAATTTTTTTATCAAAGTCATATAAATATAGTTTCTAACACAAAACTTATAAGATTTTTACCAACTTTTAACAAGAGCTACAAAATCGGTGATGTATACCATGCAAGTCATGATAAATTAGTTGGACTTCAAGTTGTATTCAACCTAGTTATCATATTGCATAACATAAAAACTCTACTGGAATGTCATAATTTAAACGCAATAAATAAAGAAGATGCAACAAAATACATTTTAAAATGGTATCATGCAAGCCATGACAAACCATTAGAATTCATACGATATTCAACCACTACTAGAAAAGAAGCCTACAACAACGGTTTTAAATCCGTTGCCACAGATAGAAAAACTGTTACATTAGGTCTATTGTAACAGTTAAGGGTCCGTCCCATCAGATCGCATGCCAATAGATCTACTGCGACGGTTTCTTGCAAAGGTTCAAAAACCGTTGCGACAACTCTATCTATTGCTAAGGTCCTTAAACCGTTGCCATAAAAGAATCTATAGCAACTGTTATTTATCCAAATGGAACGGTTAACAATTGTTGCAATATCATTTTTGCGACATTTAAGGTTATGGCAACGGTTATTAGTGTCTGTTGCAACGGTTAGTTGGGGCTGTTACAATGGTTTTTAGGCCTTTGCAACGGTTTTCTTGAGGCTATTGCAACGGTTTGGTTATTTATTAGAACCGTTGTTAGAAGCTATTGCTACGGTAATGGAACCTATTGTAATATTATAATAAAGCATAATTCAAATATCCAACTAGTATTATCAATATATAAAGGCAAAATATACATTATTCTTTAATATTTCAAGAGTTAGCATACACAAGTTTGCAAAAGAGTTTAAAAATCAAAGGTTCCTATAACATTTGGAAGTCTAGCAACGATCAACCAATACTATTAAATAAGGTCTTCACAGCTTTCTTCTTCCGTTTGTTCATTTTCTTCACTTGTCCATTTGCTTCACCTATAAATTCAACAAGCACACCAATATTCAGCAAGTATGAATAAGAAAAGAAAATACTTTCTCAATGTCATATTACTTTTTTTTAGAAGGTACTGGATTGCAATATGTATTGATAAAAGATGTTCAATTACTACTAACACTAGAAAAAACATCTGACATATTGTTCAATTATCCAGCACACTTATTCATAATATCACCCACAAGATTATATGATAACCAATATACTATTGCAGGTCATAAGTCAAAGACACTAGGTTTGATTTTCGAGTTTAAGACACTAATTCAATGGTTAACAATAATTTGTAGAGCCATAAATCAAGTCTTTGTCAACTAATGAAAGCAACTTCTTTAATTTCATACCAAATAATATTAGTACAATATTAACATGTAGCAGAACTACTGTAGCCAAATGAATGTATTTATAGCAGGTAAGTTGGCAATTATAAATAAAAATAATGTAGTTGTATAGGGTAAAAATTGAGGATACCCGATTTTACGGGATCGAAGGTATGTCTCGAGAATGAGCCGGAATCGAAGCAAGTTTGGGCCCAGAGAATATGAAGATTAAGGGATCGAGATCGGGCTAAATCGACTCCATAATAACAGAATCACGAGATATCCGCGATCGACCACCAATCCCGGCGAGAATCTTGGGACCGGTAGAACCATTAACGATTAATGATATCAATCATGTATTTTACTTCCGAAATTAGAGTCATACTTTATTTAGGACACCTCTACTAAATAAAGAGGAACCCTATTCATTTGTGAAAAATGGAATTATCATCATACAAGAGTTCTTGCTTACAGTTCTACTGATAAATACAAACACTCATTTATTCGCTCTTTATAGTCTTATTGTTCATACTGATATTATTGCTCTTACTGTTCTTGGCATTTGATCTCGAGTCTAATACAGATCGGGGTCGATAACTTGCAATTATACGGGTTTGATCCATTTAAATCACTTAATTCCTTTATTTATTTAGCTAGTTATTAATTGGTATTGAATTAGATCACGTATCCTTAAAAATACATTACAAGTTTAATTGTTACTCGTATTTTGAGGTGTAAACAGTAGTAGCACACAACAATTGATAACCCTTCAATTTAGCAATTTTTGCTTCCAGGTGTTCATAAAGAAATTCAAATGTGCCCTTCAAGACTCTTCCATTGGTGAAACACACATACTTCAACTTTTTCCATCTTTTTTAATGTTTCTTTCACTTTAATTTTTTAGCATCATAGAAGCTCAATGAAGAATCTACAAAAATTCTTGCAGTGATTCCAACTCAGCACCCTTATAGTTATTCCTCAAATGTTCTTCATTTAAAATAAAAGAAAGCAGTGCCTAATCTTAAAGTAACTTCTTTATTCTCATCCATGGAATTGTTTAAATATTTAAACACAAATATTTAAGAAAAGGGATAAATCAAAATTCATCTTATATTCCATTACAGTTCTTGAGTCCGGGGTACATTTCTCATCTCTTTGTTACTAACAAAGATTACTTTTTTTCAACTTTGATGATTATACTATGTATACAACTTCTTTGAATCTTATATGTCAATCAAGAAAGAAAAAAGATGAGTACATGAACTACTAATGGTATAAAATTTGTTTTTACTATGTATAAATCAGATACAAAATATACAAAATACATATTGTATAAAATTTGTATAAAAATTATATTTAAGTGGTATGATATTGTTGTTGTATATAATTGGGTAGAAATAATGTATGAAAGTTGTAGATAAGGTGTATAATATATAATTAGTTGTATGAAATTTGTTTTTACAATGTATAAATCAGATACAAAATATACAAAAAATATGTATAAAAATCGTATTTAAGTTGTATGATATTGTAGTTGTATTTAACTGGTTAGAAATAATAATGTAAATAATATGTATATTTATATTTTGTGTCAATATGTTGAATTTGGTGGTATCAGCTAATACATGCTCGATCCCTCTCAGTCTCGAAATCACTAACAGTGGAGGCATTTGAAAAAACTCTGAAACTTTATTACAATCGATAGAGAGAATTTATTTCTTTTTGCCAAAAATCAGAAAGAAAAATAAAAGGATTGAATTTGAACTGCCTTGCAACTTAGATATTATTGTTACACTTGTATTTGTAGGGGTATTATCAAATGTCTCCTTTTAATTGTGATGACCCAAAAGGTCATCACCTGCTTTTAAATTGAATTCTGTGTTCCGAGGTCTTAAAGTCCTCTTTTTATCTTTACCTCGATTTGCGTGCGCAGTCCGGGCGTGTAGCCGGAAAGCTGTTATGTGAAAAATCTGTGAAATATTAAACTTTTGACTTAAAATGCATTTAAGTTGACTTCGGTCAATATTTTGAGTAAATGAACCCGGACGCGTGATCATACGGTCCCGGAGGGTCCGTAGGAAAATATGGGACTTGGGCGTATGCCCGGAATCGAATTCCAAGGTCCCAAGCCCGAGAAATAAATTTTTGAAGAAAATTGTTTTCTGAAATTGTTTAAAGTATTTAGAAATAAAATTTGATTAGAACATGTTGGTATCGGGCCCGTATTTTGGTTCCGGCGCCCGGTACAGGTCTTATATATGATTTAAGATAATTCTGTGAAGTTTGGTAAGAAACGGAATCTGTTTGACAGGATTCGGACCTTAAATGCAAAATTTGATGTTTTAAGAAGTTTTGAAATATTTCATTGATTTGAGGTTTAATTCGTTGTTTAAGGGGTTAATTTGGCGATTTGATCGCACGGATAGTTCATATGATGTTTTTGAGTTAGTATGTAAGTTTGGTTAGGAGCCCCGAGGGCTTGGGTGAGTTTCGGATGTGTTTCGGAATGTTTTAAACTCTTAAAAAGTTGCAGGTTTTTAGCTGTTGGAATTATGATATTTCCTTCTTCGCGTTTGCGGGAGGACCCTTGCGAACGTGATGTGTTAATTATGCTGAAGGAAATTCCTTCTACGCGAACGCGTAACCAAGGTCGCGAACGCGAGGTGTTGGGGGGTCTTCCCTTCGCGAACGCGGTCCTGGCCATGCGAACGCGAAGGCTAATTGAGCCTGGGCAGGGGAGGGGAATTAAACCTACGCGAACGCGACCACATGGACGCCAACGCGAAGGCTCGAGGGGTCACTTCTCCGCGAACGCGAGCCGTCTTCCGCGAACGCGAAGGCCTAGCAGGCCTAACCCATCGCGAATGCGATGAGTAATTTCGCCCAGTTATTTTAAAAGAGCAAAACAGAATGCATTACGGGATTTAACCCATTTTTCACAAACTTCTTCTTCTCCACACCTCTTGGGCGGTTTTTGAAGAAGTTCATCATCATAACCTCTTGGGTAAGTAACCTTTGACTTGTTTTCTTCTTTTTATAACACCCACTAGATTTCTAGGCCTAAAATATGAGATTAAGCGTAGAAAATTAGGGATTTGGAAAGAGTTAGGGCTTTTTGATTAATCGTGATTTAGACCTTGTTTTGGGGTCGAATTTTGGAACTAATTATATGTTCGGGCTCGTGGGTGAATGGGTGATCGAGTTTTGGTCCGAAACTCGTGTTTCGACCAAGTGGGCCCGGGGTCAATTTTCGACTTTTTGGAAGAATGATTAGAAAGCTATAATTAAGCATTGGGATTGGATTGTTTAGCATATATTGAAGTTAGTAAGTTGATTATGTATAGATACGATTGAGTTGGAGCCAAATTCGAAAGGGAAAGCGGTGTTTGGGATTGAGTTGGCCGTGGAAGTTCGAGGTAAGTGTTCGGTCTAACCTTAGCTTGAGGGATTAGGAGTTGAGTCCTATTTGCTATTTGCTTCTTGTTGAGTACGACGTATCGGCATAGTGACGAGTATCTATACATTGGTGTCGAGCATGACCGTGAGTCTTAAATTGATATTGTTGTGTTCTTAAATGATACTACGGATGCTTTAATTGATAATTCTCGATATTGAGCAAGGATTAAGTTTGTTTTCGTGGAAAATTACTTATGGTTGAGTATTGGTGTTAGCTGAGATGAGTAGAAGTTGAGTTAATATTGGTTATAGCTGATTCTCCCTTGTCGGGACGTATTTACTCTTATTGTCGAATCCCTTGCTGGGATAGTGTAGTTTATTGTTGATCCCTTCCCGGGATCTTTGGTATGGTTGATGCTAAAGGTATATGAATATATGGATCGGGTTGCACGCCGCAACAATACTAAATACGGATCGGGTTGCACGTCGCAACAATGATATATTGGATCAGGTTGCACGCCGCAACAGTGATAAAAATGGGTCGGGTTGCACGCCGCAACAATGTTACATGATAAGGGATCGAGTTGCGCGCCGCGACAGTACTATTATTATTATTTTGTTATAGATTCTGAGTTGTTCTCTCTTATTCCTCTTAAGTTTTTGCTGGATTTGACATTTTCCCCGATTCATGTACCCCCTCCCATTTAAATTGTTTATTCCTGTTTAGTTTTCCGCTGTATATTATATAACTATACAGGTTTATCTGGAGTCTGGTCCTAGCCTCGTCACTACCTCGCCGGGATTAGGCCAGGCACTTACCAGCACATGGGGTCGGTTGTGCTGATGCTACACTCTGCACTATATGCAGATACCGGAGCAGCATTTGGGCAGTAGCACTCGGGGAGCCAACCTTCAGTCCATCCAGAGATCCCGAGTTAGTTCTGCAGGCGTCCGCAGGCCCGGCGTTCTCTTCTATCTATTTATATGTTCCGTTTTCACTTGTTTCCGAGACAGACTGTAATTCCTTTCTTTCAGACATTATATGTAGCACTCATAGACAGTTCGTGGATATTGTGACACCGGTTTCTGGATAGAGGCATATATTGGCATTCTTGTACTGATTTTAGTATTTAATTTGACTAAGTCTTCCGCTTGATTTCATCTTCTGCTATCATTTTAATGTTGATCACCTGTTAATTTAAGTTGTTAAAAAGGATTAGAATAAATGAGTTAAAATTTTTACATTTCGTGTCTTGCCTAGCTTCTACGAGTAGGCGCCATCACGACCCCCGAGGGTGGGAAATTCGGGTCGTGACAAGTTGGTATCAGAGCTCTAGGTTACATGGGTCTCACAATTCATGGACAAGCTTAGTAGAGTCTGAGGGATCAGTACGGAGACGTCTGTATTTATCCCCAGAGGCTACAGAGTTAGGAAAAAAACTTCACAATTGTTCTTTCTTGTCGTGCGGTTTGGTTTCTCAATGCTAATTGAATTTCTACTCTGTTCTTTCGCAGATGGCGAGAACACGCGCTTCCTCGTCCACCTATCAGCAACCCGAGACCCCGACAGCAACTCCTACGAGGGGCAGAGGGCAAGGCCGAGGCCGTGGCTGTGCTAGAGGCCGAGCTCAGCCCAGGGCAGCAGCACCCGGAGCGGAGCCTCAGGTTGACTTTGATGACGAGGTTCCGGCCCCAACAGTTCTGGTGGGCCCAGCTCAGTTCCCAGAGGGGTTTATTGCTACCCTAGTTCTTCAGGATGCTCTGGTCCGATTAGTGGGCCTTATGGAGAGTGTCACCCGGGCAGGTTTACTTCCTGTAGCACCAGCCGTCGCTCAGGCTGGAGGAGGAGCCCAGACTCCTGCTACTCGCACTTCGGAGTAGGTAGCTCCCCAGTTTCAGACTCCAGCGGCTCAGCCAGTTGGAGCAGTTCAGCTGGGTGTGGTAGATCAGACCGGCGATGGTGCAGCTATGTCTGCCGATGCTTTATGGAGATTGGACAGGTTCACCAAGCTCTTCATTGCTACTTTAGCGGTGCATCTACTGAGGATCCCCAGGATTATCTAGACAGCTGTCACGAGGTTCTTAGGAACATGGGGATAGTTGAGACCAATGGGGTCGATTTTGCTACATTTCTCTTGTCTGGATCCGCCAAGACTTGGTGGAGAGATTATTGCTTGGCTAGACCAGCCGGATCGCCAGCCTTGACTTGGGAGCAGTTCACGCAGCTATTTCTGGAGAAGTTTCTCCCTATGACATAGAGAGAGGCCTATCGGAGGCAGTTTAAGCGCCTCCAGCAGGGTTCCATGACTGTCACCCAGTACGAGACCAGATTCATCGATTTGGCTTGCCATGCTCTTATCATACTTCCCACTGAGAGAGAGAGTGAGGAGGTTCATTAATGGACTCTTTCAGTTGATTCGTCTTCAGATGGCTCGAGAGACTGGGAATGAAATATCTTTCCAGGAGGCGGCCAATGTGGCCCGAAGAGTGGAGATGGTTTTGTCACAGGGGGTGGTCATAGGGCAGACAAGAGACCCCGCCAGTCAGGCAAATTCAGTGATGCCTCGTCTGGAGGCAGGGATTCGTACGATAGAGGCCATCCTCCTAGGCCCTTTTAGTCAGCACTTCAGGTTTTTCACGGTGCTTCAGGTGGCCGTGGTTCTCACATGCAGTATTCTGATCAGCAGCCCTACAGTGCACCACCAGCTCCTATCAGTGCACCACTGCTCCAGAGTTTTCGGGGTGGTCATTCAGGTCGCCAGGGTCAGTCTCAGTTTCCTCAGCCGCAGTGCTCAGGTGGATATTTTGAGTGTGGTGAGTATGGCCATATCAGGAGGGCTTGTCCGAGATTGGTGGGTACTCAGTCGCGGCAGCAGGGTTCCCGTGCTATGGTTCAGGCACCAGGTGTTCCTCAGACCGCCCAGCCAGCTAGAGGCGGGGGTAGAGGTGCTAGAGGTGGAGGTAGAGGTGCTAGAGGTGGAGCTCAGACCGCTAGAGGTGGAGGCCAGCCAGCCGCAGGCCATCCAGAGAGGTAGACCAGGGTGGTGGGGCCTAGCCCCGATGTTATGCTCTTCCAGCCAGGCCTGAGGCTGAGGCTTCTGATGCAGTTATCACAGGTAATGTTCTGGTTTGTGATAGAGATGCTTCAGTGTTATTTGATCCAGGGTCTACATACCCATATATGTCATCTTATTTTGCACCGTATTTGGTCATTCCTAGTGATTCCTTGAGTGTCCCTGTATATGTGTCTACAGCGGTGGGTGATTCTACTATGGTAGATCAAGTCCATCGTTCTTGTATTGTGGTGATTGGAGGTCTTGAGACCCGTGTAGATTTGTTGCTTCTGGACATGGTTGATTTCGATGTTATATTGGGGATGGAATGGTTATCACCTTACCACGCTATCTTGGACTGTCATGCCAAGACTGTGACCTTAGCCTTACCGAGTTTGCCTCGTTTAGAGTGGAGGAGGACTTCTGGTCACTCTACCCGTAGTGTTATCTCTTATGTGAAGGCTCGGCGTATGGTCGAGAAGGGGTGTTTGGCCTATTTGGCTTATGTTCGCCATTCTAGTGCTGAGGTCCCTTCTATTGATTCTGTGCCCGTTGTTCGGGAGTTTCCTGAGGTATTTCCTTCAGACCTGCCGGGCATGCCACCCGACAGGGATATTGATTTCTGCATTGATTTGGCTCTGGGCACTCAGCCCATTTCTATCCCGCCGTATCGTATGGCCCCGCCTGAGTTAAAAGAGTTAAAGGAGCAGTTGCAAGACTTGCTTGAGAAGGGTTTCATTAGACCCAGTGTTTCGCCTTGGGGTGCGCCGGTGTTTTTTGTTAAGAAGAAGGATGGGTAAATGAGAATGTGTATAGATTATCGGCAATTGAACAAGGTTACAATCAAGAATAAATATCCGCTGCCGAGGATTGATGAATTCTGGTTGAGTTTAGTTGCATTTATAGGTCATGTTGTATCAGTAGAGGGTATTCAGGGTGACCCGAAGAAGATTGAGGCAGTCAAGAACTAGCCTAGGCCAGCATCAGCTACAGAGATTCAGAGTTTCTTGGGATTGGCATGTTACTATCGTCGGTTTGTGGAGGGGTTTTCATATATTGCAGCCCCGATGACCAGGTTGACCCAGAAGGGTGCCTAGTTCAGATGGTCGGACGGGTGTGAGGCGAGCTTTCAGAAGCTCAAGACAGCTCTGACTACGGCACCGATGTTGGTTTTGCCCATAGGTTCAGGGCCTTATACAGTTTATTGTGATGCTTCTCGTATTGGACTTGGTGCAGTGTTGATGCAGGATGGCAAGGTCATTGCCTATGCTTTGCAGCAGTTGAAGATTCATGAGAAGAACTATCCGGTTCATAATTTGGAGTTGGCAGCCATTGTTCACGCATTGAAGATTTGGAGGCATTATCTGTATGGCATGGCATGTGAGGTGTTCACGGATCACAAGAGTCTTCAGTATTTGTTCAAGCAAAAGGAGTTGAATTTGAGGCAGAGGAGGTGGTTGGAGTTGTTGAAAGACTATGATATCACCATCTTATATCATCCTGGAAAGGCCAATGTGGTGGCCGATGCTTTGAGTAGAAAGTCAGCCAGTATGGGCAGTCTTGCTTATATTCCGGTCGATGAGAGGCCGCTTGCTTTGGATGTTCAGGCCTTGGCCAATCAGTTCGTGAGGTTGGATGTTTTTGAGCCCAACCGTGTGTTAGCTTGCATAGTAGCTCGTTCTTCATTTTTGGAGCGTATCCGAGATCGGCAGTATGATGACCCCCTATTTGTGTGTCCTTAGGGACACGGTGCAGCACGGAGGTGCCAAGCAGGTTACCATAGGTGATGACGACGTTTTGAGATTGCAGGGCCGAGTTTGTGTGCCTAATGTGGATGGTCTCCAAGAGTTGATTTTAGAGGAGGCCCATAGCTCCAGGTACTCTATTCATCCGGGCTCCGCAAAGATGTATCAGGATTTGTGACAGCATTATTGGTGGCGGAGAATGAAGAAGGATATCGTTGCTTATGTGGCTCGGTGTTTGAATTGTCAGCAGGTTAAGTACGAGAATCAGAGGCCTGGTGGTTCATTTCAGAGGATTGAGCTTCCCGAGTGGAAGTGGGAGCGGATCACTATGGACTTCGTTGTTGGACTCCCGCAGACCCGGAAGAAGTTCGACGCAGTATGGGTCATTGTTGATAGGCTGACCAAGTCAGAGCATTTCATTCCTGTGGCAGTCTCCTATTCTTCTGAGAGGTTAGCTGAGATCTATATCGAGGAGATTGTTCGCCTTCATGGTGTGCCCGTGTCTATCATTTCAGACCGAGGTACGCAGTTTACCTCGCATTTCTGGAGAGCAGTTCAGCGAGAGTTGGGCACGCGGATTGAGTTGAGCACAACATTTCATCCCCAGATGGATGGGCAGTCCGAGCGGACTATTCAGATGTTGGAGGATATGCTCCGAGATTGTGTCATTGACTTTGGAGGCTCGTGGGATCAGTTTTTTTCTTTTGCGGAGTTTTCCTACAACAACAGCTACCAGTCGAGTATCCAGATGGCTCCTTATGAGGCTTTATATGGTAGGCGGTGTCGGTCTCCGGTTAGATGGTTTGAGCCGGGAGAGGCTCGGTTGTTGGGTACGGATCTGGTTCAGGATGCCTTGGACAAGGTCAGGATCATTCAGGATAGGCTTCGTTAAGCTCAGTCCAGGCAAAAGAGTTATGCCGACCGCAAGGTTCGAGATTTGGCTTTCATGGTCGGTGAGCGGGTATTGCTTCGAGTGTCGCCTATGAAGGGCGTGATGAGATTTAGGAAGAAGGGCAAGCTTAGCCCTAGGTTCATTGGTCCGTTTGAGATTCTTGATCGAGTGGGAGAGGTGGCTTATAGACTTGCATTACTACCGAGCTTATCAGCCGTGCATCCAGTGTTTCATGTATCCATGCTTCAGAAGTATCACGGCGATCCATCCCACGTGTTAGATTTCAGTACTGTCCAGTTGGACAAGGACTTGTCTTATGAGGAGGAGCCGGTAGCTATTCTAGACCGGCAGGTTCGTAAGTTGAGATCGAAGAGTTTTCCTTTTGTTCGTGTTCAGTGGAGAGGTCAGCCTGCTGAGGCATCGACCTGGGAGTCCGAGTCCGATATGCGGAGCCGTTATCCCCATCTTTTCCCCGACTCAGGTACTTCCTTCTTCTGTCCGTTCGAGGATGAACGGTTGTTTTAGAGGTGGAGAATGTGATGACCCAAAAGTGGGTCATCACCGGGCGTGTAACCGGAAAGCTGTTATGTGAAAAATCTGTGAAATATTGAAATTTTGACTTAAAATGCATTTAAGTTGACTTCGGTCAACATTTTGGGTAGACGGACCCGAACCCGTGATCGGACAGTCCCGGAGGGTCCGAAGGAAAATATGGGACTTGGGCGTATGCCCGGAATCGAATTCTGAGGTCCCAAGCCCGAGAAATGAATTTTTGAATAAAATTATTTTCTGAAATTGTTTAAAGTATTTAGAAATGAAATTTGATTAGAACATGTTGGTATCGAGCCCGTATTTTGGTTTCGGCACCCGATACAGGTCTTATATATGATTTAAGATAATTTTGTGAAGTTTGGTAATAAACGGAATCCATTTGACGGGATTCGGACCTTAAATGCAAAATTTGATGTTTTATTGAAATATTTCATTGATTTTGAGGTTTAATTCGTTGGTTAAGGGGTTAATTTGGCGATTTGATCGCACGGATAAGTTCATATGATGTTGTTGAATTAGTACGTATGTTTGGTTAGGAGCCCCAAGAGCTCGGGTGAGTTTCGGATGTGTTTCGGAAGGTTTTAAACTCTTAAAAAGTTGCAGGTTTTTAGCTGTTGGAATTCTGATATTTCCTTCTACGTGTTCGCGGGAGGACCCCCGCGAACGCGATGTGTTAATTATGCTGAAGGAAATTCCTTCTACGCGAACGCGTAACCCAGGTCGCAAACGCGAGGCGTTGGGGGGTCTTCCCTTCGCGAACGCGGTCCTGGCCACGCGAACGCAAAGGCTAATTGAGCCTGGGTAGGGGAGGGGAATTAAACCTACGCGAACGGGACCACATGGACGCGAACGCGAAGGCTCGATGGGTCACTTCTCCGCGAATGCGAGCCGTCTTCCGCGAATGCGAAGGCCTAGCAGGCCTAACCCATCGCGAATGCAATGAGTAATTTCGCCCAGTTATTTTAAAAGACCAAAACAGAATGCATTACGGGATTTAACCCATTTTTCACAAACTTCTTCTTCTCCACACTTTTTGGGCGATTTTTGAAGAACTTCATCACCATAACCTCTTGGGTAAGTAATCTTTGACTTATTTTCTTCCATTTTTATCAACACCCACTAGATTTTTAGGCCTAAAACATGAGATTAAGGGTAGAAAATTAGGGATTTGGGTAGAGTTAGGGCTTTTTGATTAATCGTGATTTAGACCTCGTTTTGGGTTCGAATTTTGGAACTAATTATATATTCGGGCTCGTGGGTGAATGGGTGATCGGGTTTTGGTCCGAACCTCGTGTTTCGACCAAGCGGGCCCGGGGTCAATTTTTGACTTTTGGAAGAATGATTAGAAAGCTATAATTTAGCATTGGGATTGGATTTTTTAGCATATATTGATGTTATTAAGTCGATTATGTATAGATACGATTGAGTTGGAGCCAAATTCGAAAGGGAAAGCGGTGTTTGAGGATTGAGTTGGCCATGAAAGTTCGAGGTAAGTGTTCGGTCTAACCTTAGCTTGAGGGATTAGGAGTTGAGTCCTATTTGCTGTTTGCTTCTTGTTGAGTACGACGTATAGGCATGGTAACGAGTATCTATACGTTGGTGTCGAGCATGACCGTGAGTCTTAAATTGATATTGTTGTGTTCTTAAATGATACTACTGATGCTTTAATTGATAATTCTAGATATTGAGCAAGGATTAAATTTGTTTTCGTGAAAAATTACTTATGGTTGAGTATTGGTGTTAGCTGAGATGAGTAGAAGTTGAGCTAAGATTGGTTATAGCTGATTCTCCCTTGCCGGGACGTATTTACTCTTATTGTCGAATCCCTTGCCGGGATAGTGTAGTTTATTGTTGATCCCTTGCCGGGATCTTTGGTATGGTTGATGCTAAAAGTATATGAATATATGGATCGGGTTGCACGCCGCAACAATACTAAATACAGATCGGGTTGCACGCCGCAACAATGTTATATTGGATCGGGTTGCACGCTGCAACAGTGATATAAATGGATCGGGTTGCACGCCGGAACAGTGTTACATGATAAGGGGCGCGCCGCAACAGTATTATTATTATTTTGTTATAGATTCTGAGTTGTTCTCTCTTATTCCTCTTAAGTTTCTGCTGGATTTGACATTTTCCCCGTAGCATGTACCCCCTCCCATTTAAATTATTTATTCTTATTTATTTTTCCGCTGTATATTATATAGCTGCACAGGTTTATCTGGAGTCTGGTCCTAGCCTCGTCACTACCTCGCCGGGGTTAGGCCAAGCACTTACCAGCATATGGGGTCGGTTGTGCTGATGCTACACTCTGTACTATGTGCAGATACCAGAGCAGCATTTGGGCAGTAGCACTCTGGGAGCCAGCCTTCAGTCCATCCAGAGATCCCGAGGTAGTCCTGCAGGCGTCCGCAGGCCCGGCGTTCTCTTCTATCTATTTATATGTTCTGTTTTCACTTGTTTCCGAGACAGACTGTAATTCCTTTCTTTCAGACATTGTATGTAGCACTCATAGACAGTCCGTGGATATTGTGACACCGGTTTCTGGGTAGAGACATATATTGGCATTCTTGTACTGATTTTGGTATTTAATTTGACTAAGTCTTCCGCTTGATTTCATCTTCCGCTATCATTTTAATGTTGATCACCTGTTAATTTAAGTTGTCAAAAAGGATTAGAATGAATGAGTTAATATTTCTACATTTCGTGGATTGCCTAGCTTCTACGAGTAGGCGCCATCACGACCCTCGAGGGTGGGAAATTCGGGTCGTGACATTAATTCTAGGGGTATTATCAAACTGGAAGTTTAAACAGTTGTGCAATGTAGTTCTGGATACATTTCACGGTTGCTTAACAAAGGAAAACGATTAAACATCGTATGCCAAGATGCGAGATCCAAGACTATTTCTCAGATTACTACGTCTACTCATCCGCGCGGACCTATTCTTGCTTCGCGTAATCACCTCCCATTTGTATCTTGGCGCAGAGAAAAAATGGAAAAGGGTATTTCTAAGTCCCTTGATTGAAGGCACAAATAATAGATTGTGAGTTTTTTAAGGTGGAATGTATATATCTTGTAATTAAAATGTGTTTAGGTCGGGTAAATACCAAAACATGAATATTTTTTGTAATAAGATTTTAAATAGTGTATAAGAATTAGGGGTGTGCATTCGATCTATCGATTCGATTTTGACCCTTATCGATAATTACTTATCGATTATCGATTTGTACATATGCTTGTCGTTATCGTTTCAATAAGGTTTTGATTTTTTCGATTTCGATTTCGATAACAAATAATCGATTCGATTTATCGATAAACCGATTCGAATGCACGCCCCTAATAAGAATGAAAAAAATTCTTATTTAAAGTAGCTTAGAAAGCTAGAGCGAAGTGGGCCTGTGTGTGGGACTGTCGGTTCAAAGTCCAAGTTCAAACTTATGGAGTCACCAACGGTCAGTAAGGACTATGGAAATATAGTTTCCTGTGGAATCGATCTTTAGATGTCTTGCTTTGAGAATTGTGTTTACCCTTGAAATCGGATAACAATTGAATTTATATTCGGTTTTAGGGATACGTAATATAAATTGATACAAATTAAAAAAGTACAATAATATTGAAAATGATGGTACTAGAATAAATGCAAACCACACAAATTGAACAGTCTTGACCTTCGAGTTCGATCACCCTCAAACCAAAAAATGCATTTACTATGTAAGAATAGAATAACAAGATTAAGAGCTAGAAATAACGGTATATTGCTTTGTATTGCGTATTTCAATGTGTGTTACAAATGATCAGACCCCCTTTATATAGTAGGAATATCCTACTCTTGATATAATTCTATACAAGGTAAAAAATCTCATGATTTCCATTTAGACAATACTTGAAGCAGAGTATGAAAAATCAGGAGTCTGTAGAGTAGAATTGTGCTTGAATAGTAATAATTCTTTGAAAAAACGAATATTTGTGAAAGTTAGAAGATTTGAATATTTGTCCTTTACATAACTTCACTTGAAATACACCTTAAAACCAATATATGAACTTAGAAAAAATTTCAAGCTGCAATTTTGGTATTAATTTTACAAACAACGGAAACAACATAGACATAGTAGTTAATTAGCTTTGGCCAAACTCAATTGCATGTGCGACCCGTGCTGTGACATGTTTAAGCAGGCATATAAAGAAAGGATAGTAGTTCGATGAAATATAAATCGTCCATTATAGTAACTTTTTACGAATTAGCCTAACAGCTTGTTTGGATGGTTGTTACCTATCGTATCGTATCGTATTGTTACTTTAAATATAATGTTTGTTTCGATTGTTACTTAAAGTTTATTGTATCGTATCGTTAAATCCGTCGTTACGTAACGATGAAATGTGCCACTTTATGTAACGACCGATTTGGTGTGGTCGCGTCGTTTCCTTGTGTTTTTCTCTCAATCTCACCCTTCATTATTATTAAATAATTTTATTTTATCATTTACCCTACCTTTTTATATACCGTATCATAATTTTCTTTATAATATTGCAAGTTTATTCATCATAGCACAGGTGCGTCATACCATGAAACGACGCCAAAACGACACAATCCATCCAAACATTGTGTTTGCTCAAAAGTTATCATGTGCTTTATGAGTGCAAAACAATACAAATAAGTTACGAAAAAATCATAGCAAATCGTAATAATCCATCGAACCAAGAGAAGAACATGAAAATAAGTACTCAAGGTTAGGGGAAGAAATCTTAACAGCTTTTATTGATAATATTGGTTTGGTCTGCCTCTCCATGAAGAGGTTCAGAGCCTTACAATGGTGTTTTCTCTTCCCATAAGATGGGTATATTTTTCTCTTCTCTCTCTCTTTTGTGAATAGTGATGAAGACACTACTAGAAATTAGAGCTATGGCAACACTTTTTATTGCTACGGTTCTGGATCCGTTGCTATAAGTGGTCTATGGTTACGGTGTTAACCGTTACTAATAATTATTAGAACTATCGGGACACTTAGTAATTGAACCGTTGCCATAGTCTACAAACCGTCCCTATAGAAGCATATATGGCAACACTTTATATAACTGTAACAATAAATCCGTCTATGGGAACGGGTATCTCTATTGTTACGGTTATTAATTCCCTCTTTTTCCCATCCAAATTTTTAGTACCTGCTAAAATATTGGAAGGGCCCGCCATCTAATTTTCTTTTTTTTTTTAGTTTTATACCTCATAAAATATGAAATACACTAAACCCCTAAAAATAGCTAATAGAGAGCTGTCTTCCTCGAAAATTGTTGCGGTCTACTCCAGTACTCCCAAAATCGCTCTAAAATTAGACCAAATCAGCGAAAATCCGTTACAATTCCAAAATATAGCGAATTAGAGAGCTGTTTGCGGGATTCAAGAGCTCTCTTCGCGATTGGGATCGAGATTTGCGTCATTGCGCGCCTGATTCCGCTATTGGTTTAGAGAGACCAAGCTCAGCTTTTTAGGGCTTCTGTTCTTGTGTAGATCGTCAACAATCGTGTTCCTTCTGCGGTAATTCATTTTCCTTCAAAGAGACCTCATCGGCAAATCGAGTCGAGGCCGCGCTAGGCTGCTGCTCTTCGTAATCTCCTTCTCGGGCGAACTCGGCTGAAAATCGAGTGGTAAGCACCTTTGTTCTCTCTGTATTTACCAATTGTATGAATCTATTTCTCAATTTGGACTGCATTTTCTTGATTTTGGCTGAATATATTGTGTCTTTGAGTTTGAATATGTGACCTGCAAGCTCTCCGCTCCTTGAATATTCCCCACATCTGTAATATCCAACAGCTAGAAGATAAAGTTTTTCTCACTTCTGTAGTGGACTATTTGAGTTTGCAAGTGAAACTGAAAAAAAGGAAAAAGAAACAGATGCTTATGTACTGAATGCAATATCAAATTCAAAAGTTTTGGTGGAAGCAGTTTGCCAAATGCTCATTGCTGCTTTAAAATGCTATAAGTTAGGTCTGCCAATGAAGTCTATATGTCTTTTAAATTCTGATGTTCCAATTTATCATTGAAGAGTGTGGTGATCCTATCGAAATTTCTCTGAGAAGTCTCATTTCGAACTATGAAATGAAAAATCTCTTGGTAAGTAGCGATTTATTCTTTAATGAGGCTTTATCCGAAACAAATTTAAATTAATCGGATCAATATTTTCTAGATATCAAAGGTATAAAAGGTATAAAGACCAAAAGAAAAAGCGAACATATATCGACACGAGCTTAGACAGGGAGTACAACTTGTTGAAGCATTGAAGGCAACTTTAAAATGTGATAAAGCCGTGGAGTAGGTTTTTGGTTATTGGTTATAGAGTAGTTTTGTATGGTGTGTGTATTTAGTGCTGCAACTAAACAATCTGTCTGTATGTGGTAGACTAGTTCACTTGTAAACAATCTATCTGAAGTTGTTTTTCCTAGGGAATTTACTGATGTTGCATACTATTTTGCATACTCTCAAGTAAAATAGTAATATGCGTCCGAAAGCATGATTTCTAACTTTAGCATTCTATCTCCAGACTTAATGGACAGATTGCTATGACATAAAAGGGCAAGCTTAAGACACAATTTTTGTTTTTTTGAAACATGATAAAAAGAATCTCTTCAGACTTTTCTTTTAACAAGTGAAGATCTGAAATCACACAAAAGAAGAAGCCAGAAACAAAAGGGCGCTGGAAATTCGATGGAAATCGAAAAGGAATAGATTGCCGAAATTCTGTCAAACTTTTTTTTTCTTTTTTTTCGGATCTACAAAAGTTGTTGGAGCTCTAATTGAAGTTGTTTTGCTGTGATTGTTGCTTGTTGTGAACCGAAAATTGCTGCTGCGTTTAGTTTCACTCTTCCTTCGTTTCGTTTAAAATACAAGGTAGGTACATTTCCAATTCTCCGATTGTTGCTAGTTTAGAATGAATAAAATGTTGATTTGATTTGGCTCTAGTTTTTCCATGCCGTTTTGTTAAATATATTGCTTTACTTTAGACAAACATATAGAACTGTAAGTCTGCTTGGTTTGGACTGTCAGATTGTAGTTCTATCTGACTCTATGATCATTGATTTGATATTTGATTGGTTGGAATATTAGTATTTAATTGCTTTGATTTTTACATATGAATAGGGAGCCTACTTGATTTTAACTTTGCTGCTTGAGGTTGTCCCAGTTTATTTGTTGAAAAGATTTGTTCGTGTCTGTTATTCCAATATCTGTTCTCGGGATACCTACAGATGT
>NW_017676914.1:33341-37137 GCF_001879085.1 Nicotiana attenuata
GAATGAAAACATTATTATACCAGTTTTCTTTTTTACTAGGAAAAAAAGAAGGAAATGGCTGATACTTCGGATAGTCTATCAAGTAAAGATATCTTTGTGGCCACAAGAAAAAGAAAACCTGATCGAGTATACAAAAGCTCTTATGAGAGTACAATGAGTAAAATTGTAAGAAATTTCTAGTTTAAAGATTATCGTGAGTATTTATTTGTTCTTAATTATTGACTTAGTTTTATTTTACTTATACTTTATTCTCTTGCATTTGGTTTGTAGGCTGAAATGGAGAGAATACAATCCACTCAAGAAAGTGGAGATGGTATTGATTCAGTTGACGCGTTTGCATCAGTGATGGGACCTGGGCACCCAGGTCGGGCAAGATTGTATGGACGAGGAGTCAACAAAACTGTCTTAAAAAAGAAAAAAGGAGATTTTGGATCCTCTGTAAATGCTACTGATGAGAGAATGGAACAAAAAATGGAGGAAATGGAAGAGAGGATGCAACAAAAATTGTTGGAAAAGCTCAATGCACAAAAGGAAAAATTGCTGGAAGAGCTCAATGCACAAAAGGATGCTATGGAACAAGATATTACGATGAACGTCGTTACACGACTTCAACGTCTCAACCCCGATTTAAGACTTGATCCTGACATGCTAATATTCAGTGCTCGTGCACCTGGAGAAGCTGCTTCTGCACAACAAGGTGCTATTCAACCAATCAATCGTCCATCCGCTGGCAGTAACAACCAAGGTTAGTCCGTAGCAAATATGACACGTCTTCTCTTTCCTCTTCTTCTCCTGTTTTTTATGTTAGCTTCTCACTGTGCCTTTGCTTTTGGAATGAACTAGTAAGGTAATAGTGTTACATAAATTGGAACAGTGAATATACAGTTAACAATTGATGCCATCTGCACTTATTCCCATTCGTGTTATTATTGTTCCTGCTATATGTCTTCCTTTTGGACTTGTCAAGCTAACATAGTGTGTTGATATTGTAGCCCAGATTGTAACAATTGATTTTAAAATTCCACGCCAAAAAGTGTACTGCTCCTTTGTTGCCCAGTTATGTCTCCAGCTGCTCATTTTTCTTTCTATTGCACGTGATTGTTCTGTTGGAAAATGTATTGTCCAGAGATTTGTGTCATATTTTAAAACTCTACTCAAATTTAGAGTTCCAAGACACATGCCTTCACTGTGTGCCATACCCCTTTGAATTGTCATCCACGCTTTTGTGCCTTTTGTTTCTATCGAGTGCTTTTCCTCGATCCCATTCCTAGCTGCTTTACTGACACAGTATTGTGTTATTGCAATTGTTGTCTGTTGCCCAGCTTTGTTCAACCTTTTTTGTGATATTTTCTGTGTGTATGAAATCATGTCCTTCTGGTCCGTGACTAAGTTGTCTCTTGCCATCTCTTTTCCTCTATGATTCTGCTGTATAATTCTACTGTTTTCTGTCCATATCACTTGCTCACACAACCAGTTCAAATTACGCAAAGGTGTCTCTTGCCATAACATCTGGAAAATACATGGCATTTTGCAGTATTTGCAGCATGAAAATTGTTGTTTCTTGCCAACTCCATCCTTTCCTCGATAACATATAGGTGTGCATTCCTCGAGCTTCAGGAAATAGCGTGCATTGAAAATGCATAAAGAGAACATGGCTCCTTGATTCCACACATTTGAACATGGTTTCATGTCTTGTTAGAGTTAAAGAGCAAATGTTTTATCTTTAATCCATTTTGCAAATCTCACTTACTACTCTTTTGTAGGTGGAGTAGATGAAGAGATGGAAGACGGAGGGAGTGATGAAGATCTAGACCTTACTTGAATTTTGAATTGTTGATTGTTGTAGATGCATGTGGCGGTTTCTAGGAATGTTTGTTATGAAAATATTTTAAAACTTTTGATGTTGAAATATCAAATGTATGTTATTGGTTTCATACCTATGGATTTATAATTAACTTGTCCGACAATTTGGATTATCAAAAGTTTCATTTTGTGTTTATATAAATTTTTGTGTTTTATAGTTTATTATATATTTACGTAAAATCTTTATTTACAACAGGGGGCACTATTTTTAATTCAATTAAATTGTTACAGCTAACAAAACCGTTGCCATAGGGTCTGTAAACTGTTCCAAAATCATATAAAAACTGTTGCAATAGGTAGATCACCGTTGCCATAGGACCTGCAAACCGTTCCAAAATAATCTAACAACCGTTGCAATATGTTTGTGAACTGTTGCCATAGTATCTACAAACCGTTCCAAAACAATCTCCAAACCGTTGCAATAGGTAGTTCAACCGTTACAATATCTTAAAGAAATTATTGTCATTTCTATTATACCTGTAACGGTTTTGATAGATATAGTAACGGTTTATGGCCGTTGCATTTAACTTTATGGTAACGGTTATTAACCGTTGCAATTGATAAGAATAATCGTTCCAACAGGAGGAGGGAAAACCGTAACGATAGACTATGCTATAGCAACGGTTACTGGAACCGTTCCAAAAACCTTCCATAAACTCTATAGCCACGACGGCTCGTGGAACGGGCGCTGAACCGTAGCAGTACGTCTATGGCAACGGTTGTCTTACCTATTGGAACGGTTTTCCCTGCGTAGCCATAGGTGAATTTTCCAGTAGTGAGAAGCAGCCCCCCTTTCTAGGGCTTCCACTCTTAGTATTTATAGATGTGAGCTTCGTGAGCTGGCAATAAATGACCGTGGCCACGCTGAGGTTCCGTCCCCATGGGGGAATGACTGGGCCGTGCCCTTGTAGATTAAATCGGACAAGAGTCGAATCCTGTTATGAATAAGTGGCCATAACCCTTATTAATTATGGATTAGCTCAAGACGAGATTAACTCCGTTAATTACCGTGAGATCGGATTCCGACCCATACAGTTAGTCCCTCCGTTAATTGAGGTCGTGTTTCGGCCGAGCTCGATGAGCGGACTTCATCGATTGTGATTTTGAAAAAAACTCGAATAAGGGGGTCGACTTATTGACGGCGGTGGCCTTAGCCGTTTACACGTTGGAGATGGCCGTAGCCTTTCATATATTGGAGAGCCTTTCATACATTAGAGATGGCCGTAGCCTTTCATATAAAGGGGATGGCCGTGGCCTTTCATATATTGGAGATGGCCGTAGCCTTTCATATAATGGCGATGGCCGTAGCCTTTCATATGTTGGAGAGCCTTTCATACATTAGAGATGGCCGTGGAGAATGAGTATGCGCCGGGTACGTATTTGGTCACGTCCAGAATTTTGAAGGCATACGGCGCATTCTTTCAGCATTCGTAGGCCGTTGCGATTATTCTGACGGCGGGACGTTGGCGGATGGCTGAGAAGCCGCTTCGCGGAGCTTGTCATAATGACGCATGCTTCGGCAGGATCGAACCGTTTTACGGTTGGTCGTGCAGTTAATGACGGCTATTGGGTTTCGCGAAAGCCATTTATGTTGCCTATAAAGGTGGGTTGAGGCATTCATTTCTCATATCTTCATTGTTCATCTGAGAGAGATTCTGAGGAAACTTTTTCGTTCTGCTAATTCATCTTCTCCTTTCTTTCCTTTGATTGTGATAACCTTTGTCTTGCCCACCGAATTCTATCCCTTTCTCTTTAGTAGATCAACAATGGCAGGCAGTTCTTCCCACGATGCTCTTCCGATAGATTTTCCGGTAGTTGAAGGGCCACCTCCGGCAATGGGAGGTGCCGAACAGATAGAGACCGGAGAAGTTCCATCGGTTGACGAGGTAGTTCCTCGGCCCGGAGGTCTGGCGATTGACTTCACTGTCGACGG
>NW_017676915.1:0-37134 GCF_001879085.1 Nicotiana attenuata
GAATGCGGCCGCACTAGGCCTTTTTTCCCTCAGTTTGCCTTGTCTTTGATACTTGAGCAGGTTTCACTCCCTTTGAGCCGATCTTTGACATTTTGTCACTTTGTCGATCAAACCTGCAATCAAGCACACTTATGAGCCTTTTGGGACTATTTTATAACAATTCATAACCAAAGCGTAAGCAAGAAGGAGCGTAAAGTACGTTAAAATCTCTAGTTATCAACTCCCCCAAACTTAAGCTTTTGCTTGTCCTCAAGCAAACAAAATAAGACCCATCCCTTAAGGTAAAGTCCAAGAATTTCCAGCTATCCTAAAGTAACCTCAACAAGCATCAATTGGGACTAACAATTTCCCTCAATACGAATGCATCATTAACAACATTTGACCTTTGAAAAACCATGGATCAAGTGTGACACAAGAGCATCAAGAGTTGACTCATTACATCAAAGAACTCTCTCAATTACTTTGGTCATTGTGGAACCCAAACTCACACATCCTCAACTCTCCCTAAGCAAACCTCACCTTTTTAGAGTATTGACACACAAATCGAGGCTAATGGGAATTCACTCATCTCTCTCAAGAAAAGGTCACAAGTCCGGCTCTAGGTACCATATGCTTGCCCCTTATGTAAGTATCCACTAATGTAAGCTTCATTCAACTCAAGATCATATAGGCTTTTTGTGGAGTCATTGTGAAGGCTTTTGGTTCATGGTAGGAAATGTTTTGGTCTAAGTGGGTTCCATCTTCCCTTAAGCACTTCTTTTGATTTATTTGGCACAATTCACTTGACTCTTTGAGTCATTTCACCTCTTTCCAAGGGGTTAGAGAGACTCATTGTCACTCTTTCTTATGCATTTCAAACATTTTCTACTTTTTCAACTTTCCATACCTTTCTTTCTTTTTCACTGCTTTTCTTGAATCCCTTTTTATTCTTTTTCACATTGTACTTTCTTTTTGTCGTTTTGCTTTTCTTTCTTTTTCATTGCCTTTCCTTTTCTTCACTTATGTGCCTTTTTACTACTTTGTTGCAATCGTCTCTCCCCCCAAACTTATACTTTTGCCGTGTGCTCAAGGAAAGATCGGGTGCCAAGAGATGGTATCTTTTAGAACGGGTATAGGCTTGTAACATGGTTCTTGAAAGAAAAAGGTCTAAGGCTCAAAAGGGTTAACTAGGGATCATATCATTGGTAGGCTATGGAATTTGTTCAACTATCATTTGGATCAAGGAGAGCCTATAATCACTTCTCAAGTCAAATTTCACTTAAGATTTCGCCTCAACAAACATTCAGGGCAAGTTCTAGACCAATGGCTCGGGACTTGGACTCGCAATTCGATTTCTCACCACACAAGCTAAGGGATTGCTAAAGACATAGAGTCGGGGGCCCACAACGACCTTAGATATGATTTGAGCACACAATGGTCCCGAAAAACCACTTGATGATTATCGGTCAACACAAGAGTCTCAAGGCCACGACTTTCACCATCCTAAACACAACAATTTGTTTTTGACCATAAGATCAAAGGCAAATGTGCTAGGCCCAAGTGAAGCTTTGCTTGAGGTACCCTTAACTATAAACTACCAAAAACAAAAAACAAAAACGGACTCAAACCCTTAAGAAAGTTGTCACGCCATCTATCATTGGGAAGAGCCACCCGGTTCACACAATACTCCACCTTTGGAAAGAACCGTGGCATTAAGAAAACCAAAGGCTTATTAAAACGTCCAAAACAAAACAAAAGGCTACGAGCCTATATAAGAAGCTAAAAACGAAATTTTTTTGCGAAAATAGAAAATAGAATAAATATGTACAATAGGGGCTTTGAATATACAACGGGGAATGAATATATACAATGATGTAACTTTATATACAGACCAAAGGAAAGATAAAAAGTGCGATAAAAGTAACTAAATGTAAAATTATATACAGACCAAATGAAAAGCAAGAAAGTATAAAATGTATCAATATATACAGTCATCCAAAAATGAAGGGCGCACCCCCTCGAATAAAAGCTGGCATTGTCCCCAATGCCAACTAGTCCAAATAAGCACCAAAAAGATAGAAAAAGGATATAGAGGACTCCCTAAGCCGTGTCCGTCTGCATAGGATCATGGGTGGTCCCTGGGTCCTCTGTGTGCTCGGGAACCTCAGATTGGTTCCCGGTGGTCTGCTCTGCTGCTACTGGGACCTGGACCTGGACCTGGACAGGCTCTAGAACTGGTACATCCTGTGGCTGACTGGAGGAAGCCTCCGGTGGGTCCGCCAACTAGATGATGGCATCATCTGCTCTAGGGATCGTCCTCCTCCTCTTCGGAGGCCTCTGGGTCTGCTCCGGCGGTGGATGAGCTGCTGGGACTGGATCATCAAGCAATAAGTCCAAAGGCAGCTGGTCTGCCTTCAGTCTATCAACATCTGCCCGCAGCTCCTTCACGGACTCCTTGGAGGCCCGTGTCTTCCGTAGCTTCCTATGCTCCTTAGCAAGCTCCTTGAGAGCCTTTCTATGTGAATCCACTGCCTTTGTCAATGCATCTTGAGTATCGAGGATTTTCTTCTAGTTCTCAAGAATTTCCTTCAAAGCATCCTCTATTGATTGTGGTACCTGTGGGGCTGGGGGAGCTGACTGAGCTGCTACAATAGCAGACAATATGGACAACTTAGATGACGCTGTGGGCATCCAGTTGTTGATACTAGCAAGGTCCTGGCTCAGTCTGTGGGCAGTGAAGGGATGGGCCCGGCTAGATGGAATCTCCGGGGCTACTGATGTAGAAGGGCCAGGAGGAATGGCTGTAGAAGTGGAAGGTCCGGGAGGCATATCAGCAGAAATGGAGGTAGGCTCAGCAGGGACCTCTACCACAACTGGCTCTTCAGACTGGCCAGTTGGGGCAGAAGTAGGGGCTTTGTAGCTCTTGTCCTTGGGGTTGTCATTCCCCTTCAAGCTATACCAGGAGAATGGGGCTATCGCCTTGACCTTGACATCGTAGGGCTTCTTGTCCACCTTCAAGTCCTGAAAGTACATAGTGAGGGTACTTAGGAAAGGGTAGTTCCGGTCATGCTCTGCTCGTACTAATGAGATAATGCGGGACATCACGTTCCCCACATTTATGGGGTATCGTGCCATAATCGAAGCAACCAAAACAGCCCTGTGGAGAGGAAGCGTCTGGTCATGTGTAGTAGGATCCAATCGGCTGCAAACAAAGGTTTCCCAGCCTCTAGCCTCAAAGTTTAGGGCCCTCCTCAATATCTTTACCCCAGCAGTCAACCAATCAGGAACGGTACCTGGGATTGCCAGGTACTGAGCTAACCATGGACGAACCTCCTCGCCCATCTCCAACTTCGCCATATACAGAGTCTCATCCTCCTCATTGAAGCCCAAGTATTCGTTGAGGTATTTCCCATCAAACAACACTTTCTTGTTGCGAACCTTGGTCACTTTGGAGCCTTTTTTGATGTGGTCTACATTGCAGTAGAATTCCTTGACCATGTGTTCATTAGCATCTACACAATCATCTAAGAAGTACTCCCAACCCACTCTAGTTCTGAACTGTCTTTGTACGTCAGGGTTGAGGGGTAATAAATCTTTGTCAACGAAACTCCGCTCCGGTATCAACTTTCTCACCGGCCACCACTCCCTAAACTTTTGGTACGCCACCTGGCTCACGAACCTATCCTCCCAAACATCAGGTTTTCTAGTTTGGGCAATGCCTCCAACCTGAGGCTCACCACCTTCAGCTATCTCCTCATCCCCTTGTACTTCCTCCTCACCTCCGTCTGCACCCTCCCCGGATAATGAAGCTGTGGGGAGGTGGATTACTCACCACTACCGGTTGTTGAGCCCTCAGACGACTCAGTGGGAACATGCTCTGGTGATTGGGCAGTGGTTGGTGGTGGAGGGGTATCTCTTAGCCTAAACCTCTTCGGCCAGTCTTCAACATATTCTGGCACGGAGTTTGAAGATATTTCCCTTGACGGTTGGTACTCACTCCCCGAGGAATGCGAAACAGCTCTGTCTGCAGCTTTTATTAGCTTCCTAGTCTTTTTTATGTTTTCCCGAGCTTGGGGAGTGAGTTTCACCATCTTTTTCTTGCATCCCCGGGAGGGTTCTCCTTTTCCCGGTTGTTTTGAGCCTTTTCTCACCATTGTCTGCAAACATCATTCAATGTATTTGTTTGTATCAGCAGAAGCAGTGAGAACATTAGTGCAGAAAGAAATGCAGAACAGTGGTAACATGTTGCAGACAATTGCAGGAATTGCTCAGTGCGGACCGCACAAAACGGTAGTGCGGCTGCACTGAGGCCACCGCGGACCGCACGACCGCGGCCCGCACAGGTCTAGAGTCTCAAAAACAAGGTCTCTGAATCCCACCAGTGCGGTCCGCATAAAACCAACCGCGGCCGCACTGGGCCAGTGTGGACCGCACAAAATGTAGTGCGGACGCACTGGGCAAAAGTCACTTGGACACAAGATGGCACCGCAGACCGCACAGAAATGACCGCGGTCCGTGGTGCGTGCCCAGACATGGCACTGAGTTAGGGTTCATCAGATTTTGCTTTTAAGTTCAAATTTTACCTAATTAGGGTCCCTACTCAATTACTCAGTCCATTATACTCACCAAGTCCACAAAATTGCCATTTAAACTAACCTAATCTAACAATTAGAGAAATATGGGGAGAAGGAGAACTACAAGTGAAGGAATATGCAAATAAAATGAAATTACACAACTAAACAAAGATGAATTGAGTGAAATGTTACCAGATAATGAGATGAAGTGAAACTAATCAATGTCAAGCAAGAGTTACGATGAAAATGCTCAAGATGAACAGTAAAAGGGGGCTCTGAGAGTTTAAGGTTCGAAAAGGGTAAAAGGAGGCCCTTGGGGTCTATTTATAGAGAAACCTCCGGGGCCCATTCTCACATACCAGCGCGGCCGCACAAAATGGACCGCGGTCCGCGCTGGGTTTGTTTAGAAAAATTTTGAGAAGGCAACCTCTGCGGTCCGCACAAAGCAGACCGCGGCCGTAGAGGTCCACCGCGGTCCGCACAAAATGCAATGCGGCCGTGGTGGCAAACTTCAGAGAGCAATTTTGTCACCCTTTTGCCAGTGCGGACCGTACAAAGTGTAGTGCGGCCGCATTGAAAACTTCAGAGACTGTGCAACTTTTTACACTATGTCCTGCACTGCATCAACTCAATCCTGCAACATCTCACAACCAGTTAGCCCAAAAATCAATCCTATACTACAAAGAAAATCAAAGAAAACAAAAAGAGAAACACATGGGTTGCCTCCCAAGAAGCGCCTGATTTAACATCGCGGCACGACACGGGTTACCATCACATCATTTGAAATGAACAACAGCCACCACATGGCTATCATCAAACTTCCCAAGATAATGCTTGACACGGTGCCCATTCACTCTAAAGACTTCACCATTTTTATTCTTCAAATCTAGAGTACCAAACGTGGTCACACACACAATTTCAAATGGCCCACTCCACTTTGATTTCAGCTTTCCCGGAAATAACCTTAGACGAGAGTTGAATAAGAGCACCAAATCACCAACTTTGAACTCCTTTCCACGAGCATATTTATCATGAAGGTACTTCATCTTGTCCTTATACAAGGACGAACTAGAGTATGCATGGAACCGGAATTCATCAAGTTCATTGAGTTGTTCAACACGAAGATTAGCCACAACATCCCACTCAAGATTAAGCTTTCTCAAGGCCCACATGGCCTTATGCTCCAACTCCACTGGTAGATGACATGGTTTCCCAAACACCAACCGGTACGGTGACATACCAATTGGGGTCTTGTAAGCGGTCCGGTAAGCCCATAAAGCATCATCTAACTTTTTAGACCAATCGGTCCTATTAGCATTGACGGTCTTGGAAAAAATACTCTTGATCTCCCTTTTAGACACTTCAACCTGGCCACTTGCTTGAGGATGATAAGGTGTAGAGACTTTGTGGTTGACACCATACTTGGAAAGCAAGGTATCCAAAGCTCTATTACAAAAATACGATCCTCCATCACTAATGATTGCCCAGGGTGTACCAAACCTTATGAAAATGCTCTTCTTTAGAAATGACACCACACTCCAAGCTTCATTGTTAGGCAAGGCTACGGCCTCAACCCATTTTGACACATAATCAACCGCTACAAGAATGTAAGTGTTCCCGCACGAGCTAACAAAAGGGCCCATAGAATCGATACCCCATCCATCAAAGATATCAACTTCCAGAATTGTGTTCAGAGGCATCTCATCTTTCTTGGAAATCCCGCCCGCTCGTTGACATTGATCACATCTTTTCACTAGATCACTTGCATCTTTGAACAATGTTGGCCAATAAAAACCACAACTTAGAACTTTCGAAGCCGTCCTCACCCCTCCATGATGGCCACCATAGGGGGAGGAATGACAAGCCTCCAAAATACTCACTTGCTCTCCCTCCGGGACACACCTTCGAATCACACCATCCGTGCAAATCTTGAACAAGTATGGCTCATCCCAATAGAAGTCCAGACTATCCTGTTTGAGCTTCTTCCTTTGGTTAGAAGAGAGCTCACACGGGATGATGCCAGTCACAATGAAATTAGCAATATCCGCAAACCATGGCATATCACACATTTACACAGAAAGTAGTTGCTCATCGGGGAATGTATCATTGATCTCCAAGCCATCACACGGCCTTCCTTCCTCCTCCAAGCGGGACAAATGATCCGCAACTTGGTTTTCACTACCTTTCCGGTCCACTATTTCCAAATCAAACTCTTGAAGAAGTAACACCCATCGCATCAACCTTGCCTTGGAATCTTTCTTGGTCATCAAATACCTAAGGGCGGCATGGTCGGTGTGCACTATGACTTTGGCCCCCATAAGATATGGCCGAAATTTTTCCATGGCGAACACAATAGCCAACAATTCCTTCTCCGTCACCGTGTAGTTCCGTTGAGCTTCATTCATAGTCTTGCTTGCATAGTACACGGGATGAAACATTTTGTTCACTCTTTGACCCAAAACTGCCCCAACCGCAACATCACTCGCGTCGCACATGAGCTCGAAAGGCAAGCTCCAATTGGGTGCGGTAATGATCGGGGTAGTTGTCAACTTATGCTTTAAAAGTTCAAAGGCCTCCATGCATTTCTCATCAAACACAAACTTAGCATCTTTCTCTAGCAACTTGCAAAGGGGATTCATAACCTTCGAAAAATCCTTGATAAACCGCCGGTAGAACCCCGCATGCCCAAGGAAACTTCTCACCCCTTTGACAGAAGTTGGGGGAGGAAGCCTTAAAATCACCTCAATCTTGGCTTTGTCTACTTCAATCCCATGCTTAGAAATTTTGTGACCCAACACTATGCCCTCTTCAACCATGAAGTGGCATTTTTCCCAATTAAGAACGAGATTTGTGTCTTCACATCGGGCCAAGACTCTATCCAAATTTCCCAAACACTCTTCAAATGAATCACCAACCACACTAAAATCATCCATAAAGACCTCCAAAATGTCTTCCACCATGTCGGTGAAAATAGCCATCATGCATCGTTGGAAGGTCGCCGGAGCATTGCACAACCCGAACGGCATCCGAGAGAAAGCAAATGTACCATATGGGCAGGTGAATGTGGTCTTCTCTTGGTCCTCCGGAGCAATTAAGATTTGATTATAACCCGAATATCCATCCAAAAAGCAATAAAAGGCTCGCCCCGCAAGGCGATCAAGCATTTGGTCAAGGAATGGCAAAGGGAAATGATCCTTGCGGGTCACCTTATTTAGCTTCCGGTAGTCCATGCATACCCCCACCCGGTAATGGTCCGAGTGGGAATAAGTTCATTGCTGTCATTTTTCACCACAGTCATTCCACCTTTCTTCGGCACACATTGCACTGGAGAAGTCCATGAGCTATCGGAGATTGGATACACCACACCTGCATCTAGCCACTTGATCACTTCTTTCTTCACCACTTCTTGCATTGCTTCATTGAGCCTCCTTTGATGTTCCAAGGAAGGCCTTGCATCATCCTCCAAAATAATTTTGTGCATGCAAAATGCGGGGCTTATTCCCCGAATATCCGCCAGAGTCCATCCAATTGCCCTTTTTCGCCTTTGAAACACAGCCAAAGTGGCCTCAACCTGCATGTTAGTAAGACAAGAGGAAAGAATAACTGGTAAAGTTGAATTAGAGCCCAAGAATTCATACCTGAGGTGTGGAGGAAGTGGCTTCAACTCCAACACCGGTGGCTCCTCAATTGATGGTTTGGTTGGTGGAGTTTTCCGATTTTCAAGATCCAAAGACAATTTTCTCGGCTCATAGGAATAAGAGCCCATCCCATGTAGAGCATTGACACACTCCTCTCTGCTTGCATCATCACTGACATCAAGATTTAATAGCACGACCTCAAGGGGATCCTCCACGTTAATCATAGAACTTGTGTCATCCACTATCACAGTTGTGACAATGTCCACAAATGAGCACACCTTGGTGCTATTGGGCTGCTTCATGGATTTGCAAACATGGAAGACGACTTTCTCATCACCTACCCTGAAAGTTAGTTCACCAGCTTCAACATCAACCAATGCCTTCCCCATTGCAAGGAAAGGTCTCCCCAATATGATCGGGACCTCATAGTCGACCTCACAATCCAAAATCACAAAGTCCACTGGCAAGATAAATTTGTCCACCCGGACAAGCACATTATCAACTATACCCAAAGGTCGATTCATTGATCTGTCTGCCATCTGTAATCTCATGGAAGTTGGCCTTGGTCGCCCAATACCCAAAGTCTTGAAAACTGAGAAGGGCATTAAATTGATGCTCGCCCCAAGATCACATAAAGCCTTGGCAAAGTCTGCACTACCAATAGTGCAGGGGATAGTGAAAGCACCAGGATCCTCTAATTTCGGGGCCATTGAATGTACTATGGCACTAACTTGGTGGGTCATCTTGATAGTTTCACAGTCCATTGATCTTTTCTTTGTAACCAAATCTTTCATGAATTTAGCATAGCCAGGCATTTGCTCCAAAGCCTCCACCAAAGGCACATTGATGGATAAGCTCTTCATCATGTCAATGAACTTTTTGAATTGGTTGTCACTTTTCTGCTTGGCTAGCCTTTGAGGATAAGGCAGAGGTGGTCTAGGCAAAGGTGCCTTGGCTTTTGGCACCAGTGGCTCCGGCATGTCAATTATGTGCTTCCTAGACGGGTTCACGGCCTCTTGAGTTTCCACCTCAGCTTCATTAATGTCAATCCTCACTTCATTGTTCACCTTGTCATCAACCACATCTTCAACTACCAAAGGAACATCATTTTCCCGCAACTCAACATCATCATCCACAACTTGCTTATCTTTTGAGGCATGCACATCACCGCCTCTCCCACTTCGTGTTGTAACCGCCATCACATGATTGTTCCCACCCTTAGGGTTTACTACCGTATCACTTGGTAGAGCACCCTTTGAGCGAGTATTCAATGATTGAGAGATTTGGCCTATTTGCACCTCCAAATTCCAGATAGAGGTATTGTGGGAAGCCAATTGATCATCGGAATCTTGGTTCTTCTTCATCATTTGTTCGAACATCATTTTTATTCTTCCCATATCATTACCCGAAGAACTAGATCCTTGAGAAGGGAAAAGGGGGTGGATTGTTTGGTTTTTGGTACATTGGGGGCCTTTGAAAGCCTTGCCCCTGGTTTCCTTGGTTCCCATTGTTGTTCCAATTGCCTTGACCATTGTTGTTCCAATTGTTATTATTACCATTCCAATGCCCTTGGTTGCCTTGATTGTTGTTCCCCCAATTACCGCCTTGGTTATTGTTGTTCCAATTACCACCACCTTGTTGTTGATTGCCCCAATTACCTTGGGGTCGCCATTGTTGGTTTGAAGAGTTGCCTCTATTGCCTTGATAGTTGTTAACATATTGTACCTCTTCATTTTGCTCATCATAGCCATCATTTTGAAACTATCACACTCATCATCAAATTGCTCGAAATTCCCTTGGTTTTGTTGCCTTCTTTGCCTCCTCTTGTTGGTAAGCATACTCACACCCTCCATGGCATTCACTTGGCGAGGATTTTGGACTTGTTGCAACTGTGCCTTATCCAATTGGTTCATAATAGTTGTCAACTCCGCTATGGCCTGTCCATGGTCATGTAGTTCCTTATGCAAATGAATAACCATAGGGTCACCTTGAGGAACATTGGCCCTACTTTGCCATGCGGAGAATGTATCCGCCATCTCATCAAGAATTTCACAAGCTTGGTCATCAGTCAACTTCATGAAATTACCCCTAGCCAATTGGTTCACTATGCATTGATTTGTAGTATTGATGCCCCGATAGAAGGTTTGTTGAATCATCGCCTCGGTCATATCGTTTTTTGGGCATTCTTTCACCATTGTTCTAAACTGATCCCAAATCTCATGCAAAGGTTCCGTGGGTTCTTGCTTGAAAGCCAATATCTCATCTCAAAGTGCCGCCATGTGCCCGGGTGAGAAAAATTTAGCAATAAACTTATCCGCCAACTCATCCCGAGTTGTGATGGAATGGTTGGGGAGTCTCTCTAGCCAATCCAATGCCTTTCCCCGAAGTGAGAATGGGAAAAGTCTCAACCTAAGAGCATCTTCGGACACATTCGTCTGCTTGCTACCCCAACATGTATCCACAAACCCTTTGAGATATTTGTAAGCATTTTGATCCGCAGTGCCCGTGAAGTATCCACGCTGCTCAAGTAAGGTCAACATCACATTGGTTATCTGAAAATTGCCCGCCAGGATTCTGGGTGGGACAATAGCACTTGCATAGCCTTGGTTCGATAGCACCCGAGGAACCGCTCTTGGAGGTGGCGGAGGAGGGTCTGGAACGTTGTCATTTGCATTGGCCTAGCGGCCTCTTCCACGTCCGGGAGGTACAAGAGGCACCTCATCATCTCTAATATCCTCAACCTCCTCCCCCGCAAGCACATTACCAAGAGGGTCATTTGCATCTAAAGCCATATTGGTACCTGTAGTACTCACACACACAAATTAGTAATAAAGAAGAAAAGAAGAACAACACACAAAGCTAACTAAATAGATAGCCAAAACCGATAGCTCCCCGACAACGGTGCCAAAAAGTGATCGCTGCCAACTCTGCACCACTAAAAAGTAGCAAGAGAGGTTCGCAATAGCTTTTACCCGATTTGTGGGTCGGGATCGAATCCACAGAGAGCTAGGATTGGAGTTGAGTATCTATCTAGTTTAGGATCGCGTGTGTGTTCTTAATTGATCTTCTCATAATTTTTTGGGGTTTTCTTTATATTCTACTATTATCTACTACTATTGGAAATGCAACTAGGTTAAGCTAAGAGATAATTGCTAAGAGTTGTATCTAATGGATTAAGGGGCACTAGGGTAGTGACTTTCACCTAGGTGGCCAATTGACGGGTAATTGCATCTAAGGCTCGATTGACATGATTGGGGAAATATATTATAACCTTTGCTCAATACTACCCACTCTACACCTCTCGGTAGAAAGAGTGGTTTTGCCCATTTGACTCTCTCGAGACCAATTGGGTATGCATATTTGCCCGAGCAACTAGGGTTCAAGTCGGGTAATTTTTCTCTCGAGGTTTAACCCTTTAGTTGGGACTATCAATTCTCTTGAGTCCATCCCAATTCCTTGTTGAGTCAATTTTGGAGACTTAGGCTCTCTTTCTCAAGAAGAGCCAAGTCAACTAAGCACAAACCAGTGTTTGCAACCACTAATTCATAAATTAAACCACAAAATTGACCCAAATAACAAACACCCATAATCAATCTAACCTTAAATCACAACACCCATCAATTACCCACACTAGGGTTGAGCCACAACCCTAGCTAATGGGTTTAGCTACTCATGCTTGAACAAGAAAATAGAGAAATAGATGAAGAAGAAGACATATTAATTAAATACTAAAGTAAAATACAAGAATCTATCATTAAAACTGAGCTAAGATGCCAAAAATGGCTACAGATGATGTTCTCACGAGCGCAACTGCTAAAATAAATAACTCATGCCCTAAAAATGGAAAAAGGTTCTATTTATACTAAGCTGGAAAAACTGGACAAAAATGCCCCTGCGGGGTCAGTGCGGGCCGCACAAAATGGACTGTGGCCGCACTAGGCTCTTGGACTTCAAATCCTGGCTCTCTGAACTTGGGCTCCGCGGACCGCGCAGAGTGGACCGCGGCCGCGGAGGCAGCTAGCGCGGTCAGCACAAGCATGATCGCGGACCGCATGGCTTTGATCCTTGTCAATTTCAACTCTCTAAAGTTCTCTTCCGCGGACCGCACAAAATGGCAGTGCGGCCACGGAGCCTTCACCACGGACCGCACAATGTGTACTACAGCCACGTTGCTTGAAGCTTGGTTTTGCCATTCTCTGAATCTACCTAGTGCGGACCGTACAGAATGGACTGCGGCCGCACTAGGTTTTATGCCTTACAATCTGCTCTCTGAATCTCCCTTGTGCAGACCGCACAAAGTGTAGTGCGGCTGCACTAGGCCTGTTTGTCCTGAGTTTGCCTTATTTTTGGTACTTGTGCAGATTTCACTCCTTTTGAGCCGATCTCTGACATTTCGTCACTTTGTCAATCAAACCTGCAATCAAGCACAACCTATGAGCCTTTTGGGACTATTTTATAACAATTTATAATCAAAGCGTAAGCAAGAAGGGGCATAAAACACGTCAAAATCCCTAGTTATCAAAGAACTACCCCGTTCATGATTTGGAGTTGGCTGCCATAGTTCACGCGTTGATGATTTGGAGGCATTACTTGTATATATTGTGAGGTATTCACTGATCATCGCAGTCTTCAGCATTTGTTCAAGCAAAAGGATCTTAATTTGAGGCAGCGGAGATGGTTGGAGTTACTTAAGGATTATGACATCACTATATTGTACCATCCGGGAAAGGCCAATATGGTGGCCGATGCTTTGAGCCGAAAGGCAGTGAGTATGGGGAGTTTGGCATATATTCCAGTTGCAGAGAGACCTCTTGCGGTTGATGTTTAGGCTTTGGCCAATCGGTTGGTGAGGTTGGATATTTCGGAGCCCAGTCGGGTGTTGGCTTGTGTGATTTCTCGGTCTTCCCTATATGAGCGCATCAGAGAGTGCCAGTATGATGATCCACATTTTCTTGTCCTTAGGGATAGGGTTCAGTATGATGATGCCAGAGATGTGACTATTGGAGATGATGGAGTATTGAAGATGCAGGGCTGGATTTGTGTGCCCAATGTAGATGGGCTTTGGGGGCTGATTCTGGAGGAGGCCCATAGCTCGCGGTATTCTATTCATCCAGGAGCCGCGAAGATGTATCAGGATCTGAGACAGCATTACTGGTGGAGGAGAATGAAGAAAGATATTATGGGATTTGTAGCTCGGTGTCTCAATTGTCAGCAGGTGAAATATGAGCATCAGAGACCGGGTGGCTTGCTTCAGCGGATGGATATTCCAGAGTGGAAGTGGGAGAGAATCACTATGGACTTTGTAGTTGGGCTTCCACGGACTTTGAGGAAGTTCGATGCTATTTGGGTGATTGTAGATAGGCTGACCAAGTCCGCGCACTTCATTTGATCTGTACTACTTATTCTTCAGAGCGGTTAGCAGAGATATATATTCGGGAGATTGTTCGGTTGCATGGTGTCCCAGTTTCCATCATTTCAGATCGGGGAACTCAATTTACTTCCCAGTTCTGGAAGTCTGTTCAGCGAGAGTTGGGTACTCAGGTGCAGTTGAGCACAACTTTTCACCCTCAGACGGACGGGCAGTCCGAGCGCACTATTCAGATATCGGAGGATATGCTACGCGCATACGTTTTTGATTTTGGAGGGTCATGGGATCAGTTTCTGCCGCTTGCAGAGTTTGCTTATAACAACAGCTACCAGTCGAGTATCCAGATGGCTCCATATGAGGCTTTGTACGGGAGGCGGTGTAGATCTCCAGTTGGTTGGTTCGAGCCCGTTGAGGCTAGGCTATTGGGGACAGATTTGGTTCAGGATGCTTTAGATAAAGTGAAGGCGATTCAGGAGAGACTTCGCACAACGCAGTCGAGGCAAAAGAGTTATGCTGACAGGAAGGTTAGAGATGTGTCCTTCATGGTCGATGAGAAGGTTCTGTTGAAGGTCTCGCCCACAAAAGGTGTTATGAGATTTGTAAAGAAAGGGAAGTTGAGTCCGTGGTTCATTGGGCCTTTTGAGGTACTTTGGAGGATCGGGGAGGTGGCTTATGAGCTTGCCTTGCCACCCAGCTTGTCGAGTGTGCACCCAGTGTTCCATGTTTTGTATGTTCCGAAAATATATTGGAGATCCGTCCCATGTTCTGGATTTCAGCACGGTTCAGTTGGAGGGTGATTTGACTTATGATGTGGAGCCAACATCTATTCTGGAGCGTCAGGTTCGGAAGTTGAGATCAAAAGATATAGCTTCGGTGAAGGTGTAGTGGAGAGGTCGGCCCGTGGAGGAGGCTACCTGGGAGACCAAGCGGGAGATGCGGAGCAGATATCCTTACATGTTTGAGGGTTCAGGTATGTTTCTTGACTCGTTCGAGGACGAACCATTGTTTAAGTTGGGGAGGATGTGGCGACCCGGCCGGTCGTCTCATGAGTTACCGCTCCGTTTCCCCCATTTCTGCTTCTTTATGCTTTGTTATCTGTGTTTTGTGGTATCGGGTTGGTTGGATTGAATCCAGAATGGTTTTGGTGAAGTTTGAGACACTTAGTCTCTTTTAAGGAAGTTTAAGTTGGAAAAGTCAATCGGATGTTGACTTATGTGTTAGAGGGCTCGAATGTGAGTTTCGATGGTTCGGTTAGCTTTGGGAGGTGATTTGTGACTTAGGAGCGTGATCGAAATGAGTTTTGGAGGTCCGGAGTAGATTTAGGCTTGAATTGGCGAAGTTGATATTTTGGCGAATTCCGGTTGATAGGCGAGATTTTGATCCAGGGGTCGGAATGGAATTCCGAGAGTTGCAGTAGTTTCGTTATGTCATTTGGGATGTGTGTGTAAAAGTTCAGGTCATTCGGACATGGTTTGGTTGGGTTTTTGATCAAAAGCGTATTTCGGGAGATTTTAGAAACTTAGGCTTGAATGCGATGTGTTTTGGGTGATTTGATGTTGTCGGAAGTGTTTTGATTATTGGAACAAGTTTGAATAAGGTATTAGGATATGTTGGAGCCTTTGGTTGAGGCGGGGGGGGGGGGGTCTCGGAGTGATTTCGGGTGCTTAACGGAGAAGTTAGATGTTGATTGCAGCTTCAGATTTGCTGCTTCTGGTATTTTCGCATATGCGTTTTGGGGACCGCAGATGCGGCGCTGCAGATGCGGGTGATTTATCGCAGAAGCGAAAAAAGGTCAGATGGGCAGAGACCGCAGAAGCGGTACGGTGACTGCATCTGCGATGTCGCAGATGCGGGAATTTAGTCGTAGAAGCGGTTTTGGTCCCATAAGTGATTCCGCAGAAGCGGAGGTTTAGACCGCAAATGCGGTACCGCAAAAGCGGATTTTAGACCGCAGATGCGGAAAGGCCTAGGCAGAGCATATATGTTATTTCATTTCGCGAGTTTGGGTTATTTTACCATTTTTGACTTCGACCTTGGAGCTTTTTGGGCGATTCTGAAGAGAGAAATCAAGAGACTTCGTTAAGGTAAGGCTTTTTGGACCAAAAGCACATTTCTATGGTAGTATTTCTTGGATTAAGGCTGTAATTAAAAGGATTAAAGGGCTAAAAATGGAGGATTAGGGCTTGAGTTTAAGAGACTTCTAAATGGGGTTTTGAGGGGTGATTTGGACTCCGATTTTTGTATTTTTGATATGTACGAACTCATGGGGAGATAAGGAACCCGTTGGTGTTAAAATTTCTGAATTTCGAGACGTGGGCCCGAGGGTCGGGTTTTTGTAATTTCGGGATTTGTGCCCTTTATTGATTGTTTTCGCTTGGGCTTTGTTCCCTTGGCATATTTTGACGTCCTCGTCTGATTTTGGATAGATTCGATGCGCGTGGAGGCCAATTCGAGGGGCAAAGGCGTCGCGAGCTAGAGATTTAGCCGGTTCGAGGTGAGTAATGATTGTAAATGATGTCCTGAGGGTTTGAAACCCCGAATTTGCACATTGTAGTGCTATGTTGAGGTGAGACACACACTTGTTGACGAGTATGGGGTCGTACACTATTGGGGATTGTGACTTGGTCCGTGCCGGTTGATGATTTTACCGCGTATTTGACTGAAACGTATTTGCTATCATTATGATTTGGGCTGAATGCCATATTTGGGCTTCGTGCCAACTATTTGAACCCTTCGCGGCTTTTTATTGATATTTCCTCACTGTTTTGACTTACTACTTGAACTCAGTCATGTTATTTTCCACTGTTTTACTACTCAGCCATTTTTACTCAGTTTTGAGACTTAAATGATATTTTAAATGATGTTTTGGGCTGAGAAACACTGTTTTACTATTGCCCGAGGGGCTTGTGAGTATTTTTGACTGAGTTAGGCCGAGGGCTTATGTTGTGAGGAAACACTGATACTGATTTGAGGCCGAGGGCCTGAGATATGTACGCCACGAGGTGGCTTGATTGATATGAGGCCGAGGGCCTAGATTTGATGCCACGAGATGGCTTGTTATTGCGCTTGGGCCGTAAGGGGCCCCTCCAGGAGTCTGCACACCCCCAGTGAGCATGGGTACCCATTGTGATGTGAGGTTGAGCCCGAAGGGCTGTTATTGTTCTGAGATATTGCCCGAGGGGCGGATGTGGTGATACTGTGCCCGAGGGGCGAGCTTCTATTTATTTACTGCACCTTATTTGTCTGTCAATTAAGTCTTTGATTGTTGAAAGAGGATTTTACTTGTATTTTCACTAGGTTACTGCTTTTAAATGATTTTACTGCTTCCTCATAGAATGCCTTGTGCCTTGCGTGTTTTCTTACTTTCAGTCATTATTTACATTTGTTACTCACTGAGTTGGAGTACTCACTTTACTCCCTGCACCCTGTGTGCAGATTCAGGCGCATCAGGTCTCGCTCCTGAGTGCTGATTCCTCCAGATTCAGGCGAACTTTCGGAGATTACGAGGTAGCTGTTGCCGTCCGCAGCCCCGTGTCTCTACTCCTTTATTGTCTCTACTTCCTTTCAGACATTGTACTAGTTATGGATTTATCAGAATTCTATTATGACTTTTAGATGCTCATGACTAGTGACACCCCGGTTAGGGCTGTGTATGGGTGATTCTTCTGCGTATTTATGTTATTATCGGTTATGTCGGATTTATTTTATCATGTTTAAAACTGTTCTTAAATGCTTATCTGTTTAAAATGGGAAATAGGAAGTGTCGGCTGGCCTTGTCTTCACGAGAGGCTCCATCACGACCGGGTTGAGATTTAGGGTCGTGACAGTTTCTTCCGTGAGAGTTTTTTAGAATATCATTTTTCATGTGCTTATTACAAAGTTTGTAAAGTATTTTTGTATGGATGTTGAAATATTTTTAAATGGTTTGAAAACTGCATAACATTATTCTCTAGCATCTCTCTCGAATTGAAAAGTTTTTTTTAATCACATTCGTGTGACTAAAGATGTATTTGCAAAGTATTTCTGACGATTATTCTTTCCAAAGATGTATTTGCAAGAGCATATCTTTTGTAATACTAACCAAAAGCATGTCAAGCATTTTTAAGCCTCTGGTAGATGATCGGGTTGGAAATGAGTATAATGGAGAATTTACCTTTATCTTGACATTCCAAATAATGCGAAGCAAGGAGAAAATTAGTAAGTCCAACGATCGAATAAAGTACCAAGGTATGACCGACTCTATTGCATTTTTATGACATATATTTTGGTGTACCTGATCCCATAATATCTCTTTATAGTGCCACAAAGGATCTTTGGTTGATTCTAAATTACGGATTACTGTATGCAATAACTAATTATTTTGATCTAGTAGAATATTTTCAGATGCAAACCTTGCAGGCAACAAAGTGGACTGAAATAAAAAAAAATGGGATGGAGATTTTTAATATTCTCATGGCATGAAAAAGATAACGAGTTTCATGAAAATGATCCCATATCATTCTCTTTGGTGATATGATTACCATATTTATTTGGTGATATAATTATATTACCATTTCTTGACTCTTATATGCATTAATATATGTAATCGTTCTACGGGCCTTAAGTTTTTGCTCAAATTTTTCTTGAAAAGTTTAACATGTGAGGATATCAAAAGTTTCTTAATCTTTTTAAATCATCGAGCGTTTTTCAAGTGCGATTACACCGTCTTATATACTAAATGTTATTTTGAAAAATACAAGTATCCTGTTTGTTTATTTTTAATCTCTGCTAAGCTTTTAATCATGTGAAATGATGTTCTTCTGTGGTCTAGAATTTTTTTAGTCTACCTACAATGACAGTTCAATATATTTTAGCTTTGGGTTATCGCTTTGGATATTTTGGTCGAGTTACAAGCTGTCAACTGGCTTAAATTTTTTTTAGATTTTTCTTTCTGCTTACGGTTCTTAAAGGGAATTATTACTATATGTTTTTTTTATAGCTCCCTGGGTGATTATAAGTTATAGTTATACTTTAATTTGCATATTCCCTATAAGTTACTTCACCCTTTTGATGATGACAAAAGGGGGAGAAAATAATGTGTACAAAAGTTCGAAAAAGGTAGAATGTATTGAGACAGGGGGAGCAGAACCGAGGAATGCATAGAGTGAGGAGGAGTTCACACACACTTGATGTAGTACATGCATTTCGAGAGGATAACTTCAGGGAAGTAACCAGTTTATCTAGCTTATAGCTTATCACTGCCTGTAATTAAGTCTTTGACTAAAATTTCTTATTTTGTACTCAATGGTTTGCCTTCATCAAAAAGGTAGAGATTGTTAGCTTCAAGGTTTCACGTATTAGTTTTGAATGATAAAAGACCAATATAAATCAAAGAACATTTATTTGTGGTAATATTATTTTTGTACAGGTTTATTCAAGAAAGAAGATGCTGGTAAAGATCCAAACAAATATGGGAAAGAGAATATCATGTGATGAATTTATCAAGGAAGATCATTTTCAGAGATTTAATCTTCAAGCGACATAAAAGGAATAATATTTGAAAGTCAAATTTCAAATATCGAATGGCTCACTACAATATCAGAAAAAGGATCTACGGAAATTATGGATGGAAAGTATTTCAACATCTTGAAGGAAAAGTTGCTAAAATCGTGGAGAAGATCTATTATTTTGTGGAAGATACTATATGGAAGAGATACTACAAGACCAAGGAAGAATATATTTTTATGAAAAGAAAATATATCATGGGTATAGTATATTCTATATTATGGAAAGAACTTTGAACAACTAAAGAGAATATTAGTTAGCAAGGAAAGTAAATTCAAAAAGGATATTCACCATAATTTGTAGAAGAAAAAGCAGTCGTTGAAGATTTCAGACAAGGAAACAAATCAAGGAATATCTATTTTCCATCTGTCAAGATACAAGGAGCCTTGCCAATCTATCTAAGATTATCAGAAGCTATTAAGGAAAGATTCTTACCTACAATTATTAAGGAAAAGTCTAGCAGGTGCACAAAAGAATATCAATATTCAAAGACTTAGTGGCCATGTTTGTAAAGATTAGAAAAGAAAGATTATCATGTCCTGCAATTAAGGAGAGACCCACAAGGAAAGGATTTCAAGCAAGGCAATGACTATATTCTGTCCAAGTTAATAAGAAGCAATCTAACCTTGGACAAAAAGCCACAAATCATATTGGTTCGAAGGAGGATCTCATGGCGTGGCCAAATTTATATCAAGGCTAGATATGGAAATAGATATTACTCCAAGATTGAAGGAAATAATGGATGCAACGAAGATCGCGAGAATATTCAAAATTCCCTTGGGTCATGAAATAGCCTGAACAAGTTGAAAAGGATATAAATAGGCGATTCTAAGAAAGAAGAAAAACACGCAGCCTTCTATACAATTGTCTATCCAACTACAAGTTCTTTATTCTACTCTTAACAAGCATTGTAATTCACTTTAGTAGATTTATTGTGTACCCAAAAGAGAGAAGAGAGGCAGAAAAATATTGGAGAGGCAGTGTGTCCTAGAGGTTGTGTCATTGTCCGTTTCTTTGGTGAGCGAGTGAAAACAAAAGGGTCGTTGTTGGTGAGCGAGTGAAAACCAACCCTGTCAGCGTCGATGGTGATCGCTGAAAATCACAAAGGCTGTACTCAATTCAATTTATAAAGAGCTCTAAAAGATAACACTCTTGCAACCCAAGAGGACTGGATTAGGATACCACATTGGTTCCGAACCAGTATAAAATTTCTGGCGTCATTTAGTTTATCGCTCTCGTATTATATTCTGTTCCTTTACTGTTTATTATGATTAATACTTGTTTAAATCGAAAGAACTAATAGTTCTGTGCAGGCTGTCTCCGCATAAGTTGACTAGGCCTGAAGAGTAGTCGATTAGAAATTTAAAAAGGCTACATTTCACCCCTCTCTTGTACTTTCATTCTCTTTATTCTTTTCCCGATCCCGACCCTTGGTTGATGCCGGGAAACCGAGCTGATCATCCCCAATTCTTCTTTTTGACTCGTAACGGTTGTGAACATCCACCCATGTTGTTGCTTGGAACACGAGCAAACTTTCTTTCAATTTTCGGGAAGCGTCGGAACTTCTCGGATTCAGACCTTTAGTGGATGCTTCAGCTTCCCACTTGTCCGGTACAACCGGTAGCAGCATCCTTCCCTTCTAGATTCTGGTCACAAACTCTCGCAGTCCTAAGTTTGTTGGCCTTTCGGGCTTGTACCTTTCTGGCCCCGGCATGGGCCTTAATAAAGGAATCCGCGAGCATCTCGAAGGAATCTATTGAGTGCTCAGACAAAAGTGAATACCATGTCAGGGCCCCCTTCGTGAGGGTCTCTTCGAATTTCTTCAGCAAGACTGACTCAATCTCGTGGGGAGCTAAATCATTCCCCTTCACTGGCGTTGTATAGGTGGTGATGTGCTCATGAGGGTCCGAAGTCCCATCATACTTCGGCACGTCTGGCATTTTGAACTGCTTCGGGATCAATTCTGGTGCCGCGCTTGATTTGAACGACAACTGGGTATATTTCTTTGAATCAGGTCGTTTCAACAATGGTGGTGCGCCCGGTATTTGATCCATTGGGGCATTTATTTTCCTCGTAAACTACATGAGTTCGGTTTTAAAGGGATCATTCTCATTGTTGTTATCAGATCCGCTACCATTCCCCCCGGCCCTGTCGAAGCTAACTTCGCCCCTCAAGGTATTGTTGTCGACCCTCTACGTTGTTTGATTTGTGGGAGCATCGGGAGGAATTTGACCTCGTCCATTCGCGTTGTTGGAAGCACCTGACAACGCCTGCTTCAACTCCGTCATGACCTGATCCTGTCGTGAGAGGTGGCCCATAATGAATTTTTGTTGCTCCCTCAGGATCCTTACTGTTTCAACGACATGCTCATATTCTGCATCATCAAGAGTTGCCTCTTGAACACATCGCAGATATCGCCCGCCGTGGACCGGCGTGGCCTCGTCCCCCTCGTTGCGGGAATCACTGATTGAATCTTCGTGCCGAGGCTTATTTCCTTGGGCCTCATCATTTTGTGCGATGTTGACATTGTATGATTTTTTGTTAAGTACAAAGAATCAAACGGGTTAGCAATAGATGCAGGGATCCACTCAATTACACAACTGTCTAAGCCCCACGGTGGGCGTCAAACTGTTTACCCGTAAAACAATACAGTTGAATTTATACGTGGTTTATAGACAAGTGAATCGATTTGATCCCAAAATGATAAATAAATTAAACAAGAATGTAAGACTTAGCGTTGAAATCGAGATAAGACAACAGAAATCTTGTTTCTGGGAGCAGAGCTTCCGGAGGCAGTAGTAACAATATTAATAAGCAAGAAGATAAAATACTATTGAGCTTTTAGCAAAGTAGTATCAGCTTGTCAGAAAATTCGTGTACTATAATGGTTGTTGAGCCCTCTATTTATAACTGCACCTAGAGAACAAGGTCCTAGGATCAAGCCCTTCTTAAATGAAAATTATGAGGATCATTGAAGAATGTGTAACGGTAGACAGTGAATGCTATATTTTTTGTAATGGACTATGTACTTGATGCTATAGAATATTCTCCATTAAATGCTACCGGGTGACAGACATTTATTCCGCTTTCATGAACACCATTCCCTCTAGGGACAAACAAGATCGTTGCCTTCAGACTTGATTGCCTTCTATCTTCGGCTCCACTTGTCTCTTTATCACGCGGGCATTTAATATGTACATATTTTACCCTATATATGAAACTTCTTAACGTTCTAGGACGCTCAAAGGGATTAGTATCTCTCATATTCAACCAGTGCTGCTTTATGCCTTGGAATGTTTCCTGGATAAACTCTAAAACCTCTAAATTTTTATATTTTGTTTTAAGGATATGATTAAAACTTAATTAAAATAAGTACCATTTATTCCATAATCTAAAAGATGGTGATTTAGAATATTATTGAATATATGCTTTGTTAAACTCCAGACCGTAAGTTTGTGGAGCTTGGTCATTTCTCTTAGCTAACATCCCACCCCTTGATAATTAAAACGTTCTGTCCTGCACCCATCCTTTTAAACACTACATAAGACCCAAAAACAGAGCGGAAAATTTATAAATAGCCATTTTACGCTTGGTCAACCATATTTAGCCACATAATCAAAAGTTAGTCTTATTTAGCCAGTAAGTTAGTATGGAAAAGTGTTATTGACTAAATTACCCCTACTCTATTTATAAATTTACACGACCTCACATTCTGTATGAGCAGAATCTTGCGTCGTAATCTACAGATTGAAGTAAGCTCTCAATTATTCTTCTTATTCTTAGAATTTTCTGGTTTGACCTCAATGCTTTAGTCTGTACTAACCTTGAATCTTCTCAATGCGTTAATCTGTGCTTAATTGTATAATATATGTTCTTCTTTGTAATTCAAATAGTAACTAATAAATTCTGCATTGTTCTATATTATTATAAATTTTATATGAAAAGCGTTTATTCTGTGCTTAATTGTATAATATATAAATGTAATTTAATTTCAAGTAATTTATGTTGTTCTTTAAAAAACACACAGTAAAAGTTATAGCAAATGAATTAATTGCAAAACAAAACATCCAGTATAATATACTGGACCTTTCTGAATAGATATATTAACCTTTTAAACTTCCAGAATATTATACGGAGAGTATGTATAATTCAAAAACCACGAATATATCTAAAATTTTAAGATTCACCTACTATTCCGAATAAAAAGATGGAATTTTGTTGTTAGATTGTCATGACCCAAAATCTAACCATGGTCGTGATGACGCCTATCGTATTACAAGGCAAGCCTATTCCCAAAATATTACTACTAATTTGATTATAAGAATTTAATAAAATATTTCCAATAATTTAATTCCTGATAAACTAAACCAACTCTAAATATAAATAATATAAAATACGGAAACGAGTCCCAAACATCAGGGTGTCACTAAGTCATGAGCGTCTAAAACTATAAACTAAGATATATAAACTGTCTAACTGTCCAAAGAAGAAATGACAAGAAGAGTAACAAAGGCCCTGCGGATGCTGGCAGCTACCTTGCAGTCTCCAATTAAAGTTGGCCTGAACTCAACGATCGCTGCGCTCTAACTCACCTAGATCTGCACATAAAGTGCAGGGTGTAGTATGAGTACAACCACCTCAGTAGTAACAGAAATAACTAAGGAACTGAGCAGTAGTGACGAGCTGAGAAAAATAGTCCAATTATTTATTTTTCACAATGTTAAAAATAACAGGAATAAACAGGTAAATTCCATAACTCACTAAATGCCACAAAGAAATTTAACAGATAAATGCAGCAACACAAAAAATAAATACAACCTCACAGCAGTGTCACTCCATCACTCATCACTCGCACTCAACACTCAACACACTCAAAACACTCAACACTCTGCACTCACTGGGGGTGTGTACAGACTCCGGAGGGGCTCCCAAAGCCCAAGCGCTAAGCACGGACAACTCAGGTGCTACCATATCAATGCCTGGATCCGCACGGTCAACTCACGTGCTACGCGGACAACTCACGCGCTATGGTATCAATACCTGGACCCGCACCGTCAACTCACGTGCTACGCGGACAACTCACGCGCTATGGTATTAATATACTCACAACCAGGCCCTCGGCCTCACTCAATCATGTACCTCACTAGCCTCACCATCATCGACAAATAGGGGAACACGGCCCACATCAAGTATCACAACATACTAGAAAATAATAGAGACTGAGGTAAACATGTACAATAGTTTCTATGACTGAGTACAAATATAGTGAGCATGAATAAAGCCTAAACATGATCTCTAACATGAAGGCAAACAAGTTCAACAACAAGTAAACACATAACTACAGATAATAGCCATTAGGCCTCACAGCCTCATGGGATGGACCAAGTCTCAATCCCTCACGGTGCACACCCACACGCCTGTCACCTAGCATGGGTGTCACCACCAAACAATCACATGATATCAATTTCTCCGGGTTTATACCCTCAAAGCCAGAGTTAAAACTGTTACTTACCTCAACAACGTAAAATCCTACTCCGGGATGTCCTCGTCCCTCGACTCGGTATCCAAAAGCTTCAAATAATACCATAATCAGAATACTACTATCAACATAGTCTATATAATCGAATTACACAATAAAAACTACATAAACATGCCAAAAATCCGAAATCGGCCAAAAACTCGTCCCCCAGGCCAACGTCTCGAATAAGTCAAAAATGGCATATAATAATCCTCGTCCTCTCCCGAGTCTAACCATATAAAACTTGTCAAAATCGGACTCCATTTGGTCCCTCAAATCCTCACTTAAAACTCTCCAAAACTCAAACCCTAACTCCCTCAATTTCACTTTGAAATTATCAATCAAATCCCAAAAACGAAGACGCATTCATAAATTATAATCAAAATCGAGTACAGAACACTTACCCCAATCCATATGGTGAAAATTGCCTCCAAAATCGCCCAAATCCGAGCTCTCCAACTCAAAATATGACCGAATGAACAAACCCTAGTTTTGTATATTTTTCTACCAGCTATTCTGCCTCGTTTCTCGAGCCAAAGATCCTGAAACTCATATTTTATGCCTCCAATGGATTCCTTGTAAAATTCTAGTCAAGTTAGGCTTTTGAATCACTCAATTTGACCTTATAATGAAGGAGATATGTAGGTTTTAATATTTGCAAATAGTGCAGATTTTTAAATACGCCATCAGTGGTAATTTCGTAATTAATCTGAAAAATCTGGCAACCTAATTCGTAGTAAAATGACCATAAAATCCTCATACGATGTCCAAATTTGACGATTCTTTTTGCTACGGGTCCGTAATTACGATACGGATCTAATGTTTCAATAAAAAAAGAAATTGTAACTCATTTGTTCAATATGATATCATTTATGCTTGAAGAAACGACGTCGAAACATAAGAAAAACGAGCGCAACACAACCCAAACCTGTTTAAAACTCATCCGAGGCCCTCGGGACCTCGAACAACAATTCCAACAAGTCATATGTCACTACCCGAACTTAGTCAAACCTCCGAATCACCCAAAACAATACCAAAATACCAAATCAACCTCGAATTCAAGCCTAAGAACTTCTAAACTTCCAACTTTTGCCAATTCAAGCCTAATTCTACCACGGACCTCCAAATTATAATCTGGACACACTCCTAAGTCAAAAGTCACCCAACAAAGCTAATTGAATCATAAAAATCCAAATCCGAATTCTTTTACTCATAAGTCAACTTCCGGTTGACTTTTCTAACTTAGCTTTCTAATTAAGAGACTAAGTGTTCATTTCACTCCAAAACTACTCCGAACCCTAACCTACCAACTCGATACAACTCAACACAGCCGAACAACATATAAATAAGCATAGATGGGAAAAATGTGGCTATAACTCTCAGAACAAACGATCGGGTCGTTACATAGATATTTCAAAAGTACACTCTCCAGCATATAGTATTGGAGGTATCTTTGATTCAAACTACTAAAAAAATTTATGCATAGATTATACTGGAAGTATATGTGATTACATATCTAAAAATTTTAAGCTTCGACTAATGCTAAATGCTATAGTACTGGAGGTATCTTTAATTCAAAAGCACAAAAAATTCCATAAAATCGTGTAGAACAAAACGCCAGTATAATATGCTGGACGTTTCTTAATTAATATCTAAAACTCAGAAACTTCCAGCTGATTATGCTAGAAGTATTTATGATTCAAATAAGAAGAGCACATCTGACTTTTTAAGGTTCCCTTAATGCCTTGAATAAAATGCTAGACTTTTATGATTATATATGTCAAAACTATAAAGTCTGCAGGATATAGTATTGGAAGTATCTTTAATTCAAACTAGAAAACATACTACATAAAATGGTGTTACAATACTTGATTCAAAATCAGAACAAAACACAAGTATAATGCGAGAGAGCTTTCTGATTAATATGTAAAACTCATAAAACTCCAATGTATTATACTATAAGTATTTTTCATTCAACAACTACAAAAATTTATAAATAAAATGGTATAGAACAAAACACCAGTATAAAATACTGCACTTTTCTTAATATAATATGTAAAACTCAGAACATTCCAGTAGATTATACTGGAAGTATCTGTGATTCAAACCAGAAGAAACACATCTAAATTTTTAAGGTTTCCATAATGTTGTGATTAAAATGCTAAACTTTTATGATTAAATATGTGAAAGATACAAACTCTGCAGCATATAACATTAGAGGGATCTCTAATTCAAAACCAGAAAAAATAATACATAAAATGGTACAAAAGATAACCCCAATATAATATGCTGGACTTTTCTTAATTAAAATCAAAAACTCCGAATCTTCCAGCTTATTATACTGGAAGTATCTGTGATTCAAATAATACCTAACTATTATTTGAATTGATATATAAAATTCATAAAATTCCTAATATCTAATTATTTGTGTACATCAAATGCATGATGCCTACAAATTTCTTGATTATTGCTTTCGATGGCAAATGGACACCAGATTACAAGTATTTTGATCATAAAATGAAGCTTTGCTTATAAATGATGGGACTTCATTTGACGAATTCATGAATAAGATTTTTCAAGTTATGGAGTTCGACAGGAACAAGTTTGAAGTAACAGTATGGCTTAATATCAATTTAGGTACTGGCAAGGGAATACATGTAACAAAAGAGAAGAACTTACTTCGTGTATGATGCTTTTAAGAAACGATCCATACTACAAAGGTTCCAAATTTGTTGTTGATATATTAGAAATACTTTCTTAAAACTTTATTACAGATCAACAGCAAGAAGGTAATGCAATAATGGAGATTGACAATCAACAATTATTGAAGTGAACCACATATGTTCCAGAAGAGCAAGTGATGCTGATTTCTCAAATACCAGAAGAGCAAGACATGCTGATTTATGAAATTACAATGGAAAATGAAAGTGTAATTCCTGTAGAAGATCACACTTTAAACACTAGACACAATTGAAAGGAGAAAAAGAAAAGAAAAAGGAAAGGCAAAAGAATCCCCATCAATAATACTAAAGGAAAATGCATCATTGGATGATGCAAAACTAAGGTCTGTTTTTCAAGACAAAAATGCTATGATTAGATGTTTATGTTTAGCAGCTATAGAGGAGCACTTTGAGTTCTATGTTGACAGATCAAGTAAAACAAGATACCCTTTGGTATGTATTGATGAAAAGTGTGGTTGGACTGTTTGAGCTTCAAGAATTAAGGAATCAACACTTTTTAAAATAGTTAAATTTCAGAGAACACATGAATGCTCGGTTGACATTAGAAAGTCATATCAAAGACAAGAAACTTCAAATGTGATTAGAGATTACATGATTGACAACTTAAGAGACATAGCTACTGAGGTAAAGCCTAAGTTTGTCATTTCATAAATTAAAAGAGCACAAGGAATAGATGTTGGTTATGGAAAAGCATGGCGTGCTATCCAAAAAGGGATATCTTTATTAAGAGGAACAACAGAAGAAAATTATGAGCAGCTTGTCACGACCCAAGTTCTCCCTCCATGAACCTTCGAGACGACACCTAATCTCTACGACTAGGTAAGCCTAACATTTGCGGAAAAGGAACAAAAACCATAAAAGCTATCAACTAGCAGGTAAATTTAAACAAGGAAATGAGATGCCACTCGACATATACAATAATCACTTTCGAAAAGTACATTAACTCTCCCAAAACCCGGAATGTCATAAGTCACAAGCTAAGAAAGAAATAGTACTCCCATACTCCAGAGTCTAATAAATGAAGAAAATAAAAAAGTGTTTGACATGGGGAGGAATAGATAGGGACTTCGAGGTCTGCGGACGCGGCAGATATACCTTGAAGTCTCTACAGCTAGCTCGCCTCACTGGTAATGTGGCTGATAAGCGGTACCTGGATCTGCACACGAAAAACATGTGCAGGAAAGGGTATGAGTACACCACAACGGTACCCAGTAAGTGCCAAGCCTAACCTTGGTCGAGTAGTGACGAGATCAGGCCAGGTCCCTACTGGTATAAATATAATGAGATAAGACAGAAATAAATATACAATAAAGTTGTTATACCCCAAGTTTTCTTACATGAAAGTACGCCATAAGTAAATTGATGAAAGATCGGAAATGAGATGTTACATCCCGTATTTTCGTACATTAAAGTTTCGTCGTAACTTAATCGACATAAGTTCGGGATTGAGATTATTTTGAGACTATACGCATTATGCTATTTCAAAAGAGTGATGAGTAAATTCGTGAAGGAGAGAGGGCAAGCAAATCAAAAAAAATAAGTTTCGTCGAAGTTTGACAATTTAGGATAAGATACGGTTCGAGCTAAAATATCCGGTACTTATGGACTAGTACCATACAAGGTATAACATGACCATGATAGTAAGGTGTATAAGGTATGTTAACAGTGAGTAGTATTTTAAGTAATTTGAGATAATTCTTAATTATGTGGATAATTAGTTAATGGAGAAAATTAACAAGTTAATAAGGATTAGTGGGTGATTAATTAAGATGTTGGATAAGGCTTAAAGGGCCCCAAACGTGGCAGCACTATATGTTCCATTTGGTGATTCTTAAGTCACTTTGCAGGGTGGCATTTGGAGGATTTTATATGGCCTAAGTCACCAAATTAGTGGGGCCCACACCCACTACTACAAAGGGCCTTCTTTAATACACAAAATAGATGCTTGCATCCCATCTCTAAGTAACAAGCTTCAGCAAGGATAATGATTTGCAATGGAAACGTAGTTGCTTCAAACAATTCATGCGAAGACTATTGAATAATATAGCAACGTGGGAATTGCGGATCTAAGGGAGTACGCTGCAATCTTTCTCAAGAATATCATATGGATTGTTCCCTATTTGGATCTTGTCGTTACGTGTTTCGCCGCGATTGACGTATGTTAGAGGAATTGTCAAGAGAATCGGCTCAGTTATGTTAAGGCTATCCGTTCTTTCTTTTTGGCATGATCTATACGATGAGCAAATGCACAAATTTCATAAATAACTCTATTCATAGAAGCATTAGAGTTGCCTATGTTCTTGAATTTCCATATGTCTTATTGTTCTATCGTCTGTTTATGGGTCTCAGAAAATACGTAAGTTGATAAAGTTTGCTTCATGAAATTAATCAGAGGCATAATGGCCTTATGATGTTCCGAGAGATTTCATTGACGTACTTCTCATGCATTGCATTCATTTATACATGTACATTGACCCATGACCAGATGGCATTATATACGCGTATATATGTATATTATATGTATATGGGATATGGAAAAAGGTTACGGCGTTATATACGCACCACCACCTAATCAGCTGATATACGTTGATTGTTTTGCCCACAGTGGCCGAGATAATATGATGGCATGCCCTCATAGGCTTGATGATGTTATGAACACATGTACCTATGCACGACATGACATTTATACGGATATGCACGACATTATACATCTTAATGATTCACAGAGTTATTCAGACTTACATGTCGAGTCTTTTACTCCATGTTTCTCTCATGTCTTTTATTTACTGATTTTCATTCCTTGCATACTCGGTACATTATTTGTACTGACGTCCCTTTTTCTTGGGGACGTTGCGTTTCATGCCCGTAGGTCCCGATAGACAGGTTGAGAGTCCTCCAAGTAGGCTATCGGCTCAGCGGAAGATGTTGGTGCGCTCCATTTTGCTCCGGAGTTCCTTATTTGGTCAGTATAATTAGGACATGTATTGATTGGTATAGCGGGGCCCAGTTCCGACCTTTATATTACTTATGTACTCTTAGAGGCTTGTAGACGATGTCATGTATACAAATACTTGTATGGCCTTGTCGGCCTATGTTTTGAGTTTACAAATGATCATGTTGGCCTTATAGGCCCGTATGTCACATGTATAAGTTTCTATATCAAGTTGGGTCGTTTTATGTCGAGTGTTTCCTCATATTTTATTCTTGTTGCCTCATACGTCCCTTCTAGCCCTCTTACCCATGATGATGTAATAAGAAAGATACGTTACGTTGGTAGTCGGTTGAGTAAGGCACCGGGTGCCCGTCGCGGCCCATCGGTTTGGGTCGTGACAAAAGTGGTATCAGAGCAGTTTTGTCCTAGCGAGTCTACAAGCCGTGTCTAGTAGAGTCTTGTTTATGGGTGTGTTGTGCACCACACTTATAAGTAGGAGGCTACAGGGCATTTAGGACTGTCACTCTTTCTTCTTACTCTAGATCGTGTGGTAGAGCTCACTTATAAGAATTCAAATTCCTAACTTCTATTTTATTCGTAATAAGACCATAGCTACATCCAGAAACACAGTTGGTAAGAGATTGCATGTGGCTATGAAAGAATTGAGTCAGAGGAACTTCGATTTTTCATGGTGCTGATGATAAGTAAATGTAAGGTCTTCGGTAGATCATGTATGTACTAAGACATGTAAGCTTTTTGATAAGGAGCCTTAAGGTAAGAATATCTATCCACCCTTATGGTAAAAAGCAACGAGTGAATCAAAAGGTACAAGTTTCAACAAGTAAAAGAAGCAACATAAAGAAGGGTATGAGGTACCCAGTTAGTGAAGATGATCATTATCTACAATTCAGGAAGAGAGATATAAGCATTTTGAGTTACCTTCAAAAGTGATAGAGGTGTGTACAATTGGCCACACTGAACTAAGTTATGCCTTATGGGAGCGAACAGATATAGTTTAAGAAAAGGATGGGATATCAGGATCGAGCCGGGGGTTAGAGTAACCTAAAATTTTGGATGGATTGTTAGCATTATTTGATATTTCCGAAGGATAGTACAAATGTGGTAATAGATCTCCTTGTGAGATACCCATATGGTGCACTCTAGAATAGTACAGCTAGATATGAATACTAGAATATTCAAAAAACAAATATTACAAAGATAGGCACTGGAAGCCTGGAAGGGATAGATATTACCTTAGTGTGACTCCCATCCCTAATAGAGAGAGAATGTTATGCAACTCGAACAGCCAGTGGATGGAGCAAGGGGAGCTAAAAGCAAAAGAATATCTTGTTGAAGTTTTCAGAATAAAGTGATGGGCATAAAGGTTAGCGGGAATTAAGAAGAAAGTTAATGAAGCATTATGAGTAAGATGTGATACATGGATGACAACGGTAGATAAAAAAATGACAGTATCACAAAATCTATAGTCAAGTGAAGGAAAATACGAGAGGTGACAGGCCTTGAGACAACAAAAGAGTATAGGCCATAAAGTCATATCCTCATTTCGAGAAATAAGTTCGTGACTCTAACGTGATCACCAGAAGGAAAAGTTAGACCCCAAAGTAGTACAAATCAGTATGGGTTGGTGAACAAGGTATACTAAACCTGAATTAGGGGCTGAGTGATTTGATAGTGGTCGACATCATGAGAATTTTAGATTGCGTTCCAGCGATAATAGAATTGACAAGAGAAGAAGATTCATAAGAAATTCAGAGAAAGGTCATTGAAGAAAACTCTTCCCTAAAGCAGGCAATATGAGCAAAGTTAAGCTTAAGGGAGTATGCGTGCCAGTTACACTAGGTGTCACCCTCGTAAGTACGGAAGGATTACCGTAAGGTGAGTAAGGGTCATCGATGATGTGAAAAGACGCCAAGATGAAGAGGTAAAACATCTATACCTAGGTTATTGATAAATAAAGAACCAACGCAAGATGTAAGTTAAGAAAAAGGAATTAACCCAAGAAAGGTTACACGGAGTATTGATAAGAGAAAGGGCCAACGAGTAGTTAATAGTTGATTCAGGAAAAGCCTAGTTATGGCTAGTCAAGGGAATACAGACAAATCAGCATATCATGCAAGATAAACATAGTAAAACCCAATATAGTGAATTCAGCCTCGCAGTAGTGTCATTGTACGACTTGAGATATATTCAGATAGGAGTCGGGATAGTTAAGGTACCGTATGAATGTTACGGGAATAAAATAGAGTACCACTAGGAAGACAGTCAAAATATCAGTTTAGAAGCAACCCTACAAGCACAAGGGCATAGAGGTAAGTAACTACGGATAATTGTAGGCAAGGAAGGACATCAAATGGTCCGTAATAAGCTTACAGCTTCACAAGAGTCAGAGGGTCCTCCCTAAGTACTACAAGGAAAGAATAGCTGAGGAAGTAAGGAAGAAGGCTTCAACCTAAGCTCAGTGACCCAAAGAGGGAATGGTCTTATAATAACAGTCTCATAACAACATTGCATGCACTCCATAAGAGAGTGGCACCTACCATGGCTAATAAACAGGGAGTAAAATTTGGAGTGATATTCAAGATCATATGAGTTGTATGGAATTACAATATGTGTAGGCACTAAGGTAAGCTAAGTATGCACGCAACTAGGGGCAGGAAGACTAGGAAAAGTAATTGCTTGCATTTAAGGAAAGGTGAGAAGGAATGAAAGGAATTATTCGATCAATGACTCAGAGATAATTCCATTGGGAATGCACCTAAGATTTCGGAGTATTATCCATGCACCATATATGCTGACAATTATACAGCCGTAGAAGATCCCGGTATAAGTTAAAAGAAAGAATTGAGCCTAGGGCATACATAAAGGATTAAATTGTTAGAAGATTGTATCCTGGGTATTCCATAGCGTCCATGAAGGGTTAAAGTAATAACTAATACCATGAGCCGCAGATCGAAAATAGCTTAAGCCTACATAAAGGTTGATTAGAGGAAAGAGGAACCTAAAGAGATACATCAACTAAGTGAATTAGGAAATTGATTATTGGACCCAGAAAATTATGGACATCGTGATTGAAAACATTGCAGAGTTACTCTTAATATCAGAGGCACAAGAGAGACAATGTGGTGGCCACATTTTATAACGGCTATACGATAAAGCAGTTAGAAGAATACTAGCCTCAAAAGAAGTCAGTATAAAGCTTTCATCGAATCATGTAAAAAGGTGCAAGTGTTCTAATAGAAGTTCAAGTTGTGGATGTAAATTATACCCATATGGAAGGGAGGTCATGAAGGAGATAGTAAATGTGATGCGAGACTTTAAGATAAGTAAGGTAAAGGTGAATAACGTACGAAATACTCAAATGCAGAAGGTGTTGAATGGTCCATACTTCGGATAGTAGGCTAGAAACGCGGGGATTCAATATCCAGGAATGATAGCGGCATCGTCAGTGGCATATCTTGCAGCCTAAGGTTTTGAGGTATCGATAGGTCTAGTTAAGAGAGTAAAAGAAGAGTTAGAGACGATGTGATCTCTCGCTTGATGTTCCAGAAAAGCATAAGGAAATCGGTCTCAAGCTAAAGTATGATATAACGACAAGGTTTTAGAAAAACAAGAGTAAGGATAAGAAAAGTGCAAGTAAGAAGGTGACGAAAATAGATGAGTCCTCGGGATTAAGCCCGTGAAAACAAGGAAGCTGATGGTTTGTATAAATTATAGAAAGCTCAATATAGCCTGAATGAACTCAAATGAGTCTAAGGCTAGTAGCATTTAAAAGAGATGGAATGCTGCCCCGGTAGTAGAAGAAAGGTATAATTGTGATAGATAAAGGATGACGTTTGGACCTTCGATTGAGTAACAATTTGAAGAGTATTTCATGAATTCTACGGGATTAAAATACCCACGTAAGGTGAATCACTGTGGGATGATAGAAATACGGTTATGAAAGTATAGTATCACCCCTAAGTGGATCAGTCTAATTACTCCAGATGTCCCCGATGAGACATGGGCCCTAGCAGCAATGTATTACGTAAGAAGTTTCAAGTCTTCAAATGGTAGATTGTAGAACAACATTGAGGTGAATCAATAATGGATGGATACAAGTTACAAAGTATGATATGAGATTAGACCAACAATCTTAAGATAAACAGTAATGAAGAAGCGTTAAAGGACTTAGATTTATACATATAGGATAAGCAACGAGAGTAACCTGGAGTTTGGTAGCAGACCTTAGTAACGATAGATCAGAGTAAGAGTTATGGTAGAATATGACCTACCTTGATGCAGTAAAGTCATATAGATGGATAATGGATCTGTGAAATAAGGAATAGCAATATACGCAAGTTCAACAAAGTAACAAACGAAGAACTTCAGTACACCTATAGATGCCCAGAGGGACATCTTATTAAGCTTTGTATATGTTTACAAGTGAGGCCTAGGGATTGGCCAAAAGCTGGAGGAAAAGGAGAAAAGAGTCGCATAGGCGCACTTACAAAGTTAGAGTCGTACATGCTGCATGATAAGAGGTAGCAACGGTTACAAAACTGGAAGGATTCCGACCACAAGTCGTGGTGTGGGAGAGAGGCCTAAAGGTGGGGGAATGCCATGGCCTTAGGGATTCATTCACAGAACAGTTGCCTAGATGGAAAAGAGAGTAATTAAGTATTCAGAAGACATAGGTTATGAGCATGATAAGTGCATCAGCCAACATTCGAGAACGAATGTTCCAAAGGGAGGAATGAGGGTACACCCCATGTTTTCTTACATGAAAGTACGCCATAAGTAAATTGATGAAAGCTCGGAAATGAGATGTTACATCCCGTATTTTCGTACATTAAAGTTTCATCGTAAGTTAATTGACATAAGTTCGGGATTGAAATTATTTTGAGATTATATGCATTATGCTATTCAAACAAATGATGAGTAAATTCGTGAAGGAGAGAGGGTAAGCAAGTCAAAGAAAATAAGTTTCGTCGAAGTGTGACAATTTGGGATAAGATACGATCCGAGCTAAAATACCCGGTACTTATGGAGTAGTATCATACAAGGTACCACATGGCTATGATATTTTTAAAAAAGTTATACATGTGACATATGGGCCTATAAGGCCAACATGATCATTTGTAAATTCAAAACATAGGCCGGCAAGGCCATACAAGCATCCGTATATATGCCACCTGTCTACAAGCCTCTTAGAGTACATACTTATCATAAAGGTCAGGACAGGGCCCCGCCATACCAAACACGCATCTAAATAATACTGACCAAACAAGCAACTCCGGAGCAAATGGAGCGCACCAACATCTTCCGCTAAGCTGATAGCCTACTTAGAGGACTCTCGACCTGTCTATCGGGACCTGCGGGCATGAAACGCAGCGTCCCCAGGAAAAAGGGACATCAATACAGATAATGTACCGAGTATGTAAGGAATGAAAATCAGTAAATAATAGACATGAGAGAAACATGGAGTAAAAGACTGGACATGTAAGTCTGGATAACTCTGTAAATCATGAAATACTTATAGTGTCATGCATATGCGTATGAATGTCATGTTGTTCATAAGTACATGTGTGCATAATATCATCAAGCATCTGAGGGCATCCCATCATATCATCTCGGCCACTGTGGGCAAAATCATCAACGTATACCAGCTAATCAGGTGGTGGTGCGTATATAACGCCATAACCTTTTCCCATATCCCATATTCATATATACGTGTATGTAACGCCATCTGGTCATAGGTCAATGTACATGTATAAATGAATGCAATGCATGAGAAGTACGTCAATAAAATCTTTTGGAATGTCATAAGACAATTATGCCTTTGATTAATATCATGAAGTAAACTTTTTCAACTGACGTATTTTTCTGAGACCCATGAACAGATGATAAAATAATATGACACATGGGAATTCAAGAACATAGGCACCTCTAATACTCCTATGAATAGAGTCATTTATAGAAGTAGTGCATTTCTCGTTTCATTCATGTCGTATAGATCATGCCAAAAGAAAGAAGGGATAGCCTTAACATACCTGAACCGATTCTCTTGACAATTCTCTAACACACGTTAATTGTGACAAAATACGGAACAAGTCGTATGAAAAGCTCGAAGCAATCACGTTGCTATGGAAAGAAAATCTTGGCAAAATGATTTAACTCTACTATGTAAGGAAGCTGGTTGAAGCTCTTACCAATAACGTTACTAATGTGTGGAAAGCTTGGTTGAAATGCTTTCTTATGAGATTATAAAAGTTATCCAACTTTTTAGGTGGCCCCACATGACTAAGACACTTAATTCTCTAAAGTTGCCACATTTCTTTATGACTTAAGAGTCATATTTTAACCAAAGTTCTTGGCTGCCGTGTTTTTAGCTTGTCAACCATATCCAAATTACCTAATTAACTTAATCACTTAGTGAATGTCCCACTCAAAATCCATAATTATCTAATTATTCACATAATTAAGAATTATCTCAAATTACTTAAAATATTGCTCGTTTTTAGCACACCTTGTAGACCTCACTATCATGGTCATGTGGTACCTTGTATGGCACTAGTCCATAAATACCGGGTATTTTAGCTCGGGCTGTATTTTATCCCAAAATGTCAAACTTCGACGAAATTCATTTTCTTCGATTTGATTACCCTCTCACCTTCACGAATTTACTCATCACTTGTTTAAAACATAATGCTTATAATCTTCAAAATAATCTCATTCCCGAACTTATGTCGATTAACTTACGACGAAACTTTAACATACGAAAATGCGGGATGTAACATTTTATTTTCCGAGCTTCTATCAATTTACTTATGGCATACTTCC
>NW_017676916.1:0-4660 GCF_001879085.1 Nicotiana attenuata
TGCTCATGGTTCTCATTGGACCATAGAGATCCATATGGACCAGTTCCAACGACTTGGTTGTGCTTACCATTTTCTTGCTTTTAAAGGATGATCTTACCTGCTTCCCCCTTGCACAGGCCTCACAAACTTTGTCTTCTTTGAACTTGATTTTGGGTAATCCTATCACCAAGTCCTTAGAGACTAATTTGTTTAGCTGATTCAGACTGGCATGACCAAGTCTTTTGTGCCACAGGAGGGGATCATTTTCCAGCACCACTTAGACATGTTAGTTCATTTTCTGAGAGAGTAGACAAATCTACAATGTAAATATTGTTAACTCTCCTTCCATGCAAAACAATCTTGTCAGTGGTAAGGTTAATCACAAAGCATTTAGTAGAGGTGAATGATACAAGGTTACCTCTGTCACACAGTTGTGACACACTAATCAGGCTATATTTCAAGCCATCTATCAAGTAGACATTCTCAATGGAGTGAGAGTCTGTCTTACCTACCTTTTCAACCCCAATAATCTCACCTTTCTTCCCATTTCCAAAGGAGACATTACCTCCCTTTAAGTCCTCAAGTTGAAGGAACTGGTTCTTGCTTCCAGTCATATGTTTTGAGCAGCCACTATTCATATACCATATTTGGCTACTTCCCTTCACTTGGACCTGCAAAAAGAAATCACGGATTAGTCTTAGGAACCCAAACTCGTTTGGGTCCCTTTCTATAGGCAAAGGGATAAATCAGATTCCTTCTAGCCCACCCAGGCAGCCTATTTTTTTCTTGAACAAAAACTTTGTTCTTTTGACTGGCCTTTTCTTTTGCATTACATTCATTTTTGTAATGACCAGTCTTGCCACAGTGTGTGCAGATTTTGTTATCAGGAAGAGTGAGGTACTTGCTTTTTGGATCCCATTTAGGTGCTTGAGTCCCATAGCCAAGTCCTCTTTTATTGCTACTATGATGTTCTTGTAGCCAGGAGAGTGCATCAGAAGCCTTGTTCCATTTGCAAGTTCTGTCTAGTTCATGTTTTACCTTCCCTAGGTCTTCTTTCAATACTCTTATCTGCTCATCCTTCCTATACAGCTCATCCTTCATTTTTCCTAAGTTTTCTTCTAGGGTGAGGTTTGTGTGATCATCTTTCTTCTTTCCTGTTGCTAGTTTCAGCTTTAAGTTCTCAGATCTAAGTTCTAGGATACTAGTGTCAAGTTCAAGAACCTGGTTCTTCAACTCAGTGTTTTCATTTTCACTCTCATTAGCCCTAGACTCTAGATTTTTGCACTTAGCTTTTAGAATCACACATTCCTTAGACAACTCTTCCTTCTCATTGTTAATTATCTCAGACTCATCAATGAAGTCTAGCAATAGTTCAGACAACCTTTCTTTAGACAGGAATTTAATCTTGTCTTTGATATGAAGAATACTTACCTCTTGTTCATCATCTGATTCTCCAATGGCCATAAGCGCTTGTTCATTTCCAGCTTCATCTTCTGAGTCCTCATCTGATGTTTCTCTCCAGGCAGTAACCATAGCCTTTGTTGAACCTTCGTTCCTTTTTGGTTGAACCTGTTCCTTCTTCCTGTTCCTTCGTTCAGCCCTTTCCTTTTTCCACTCAATTTCCCATTGAGGACAATTCTTGATCATGTGATCAGTCTTACCACACTTGTAGCAACCCTCATTGGTGTGTTTCTCAGGAGCCCTTGGTTTGTTTAAGATTGTACCTCTTGAAGATCCCTTTCCTCTCATCAGGTACTTTTTTAAATCTCTTGTTATCATAGCCATTTCATCATCCACCAGATCTGAACCTTCAGCAATTCTGAGAGCCAGACGCCTTTCCTTCTTGGGTGCATTCCATTTTCATGATTTGTCTTCTCAGTTCATAGGCAGTAAGGTTTCCAATTAGTTCATCTAGCTTGAGAGTAACAATATTCTTTGATTCCTGGATAGCAGTAATTTTGCTTTCCCAAGAAACTGGCAGAACCCTTATTAAAATCTTCTCCACTTTGTCTTCTTCAAGGATAATCCTTCCAACAGACATATGTTCATTTGTCAGTGTGGTGAACCTTGTATACATCTCTTGGATGGTTTCTCCTTCTTTCATGGTGAAATTCTCATATTGAGAATACAGCAGTGTTCCTCTGGACCTCTTCACTTGAGGTGTTCCTTCATGAGCCACTTGCAAAGTGTCCCAGATTTCCTTAGCAGTGGTACAACATTGAATTCTACTGTACTCATCTGGACCTAGTCCACACACAAGCCATTTCTTAGCTTAGCATTTTTTTCCCATTTCTTCAAATCTTCAGCGTCAACTCTTGTCTTTGGCACGTCCACTCCTTCAGCATTCTTCTTTGTAGTAGCCAGGGGACCATCAGTGACTATGTCCCAGAGTTCATAGTCTTCTCCTATGATGTGATCTCTCATCCTGTTCTTCCACCAAGAATAGTACTTACCATTAAAGAATGGGGGCCTAACAGTGGATTGCCCTTCCCAGTTTCCAGGTGGTGCACTCATCTTGATCTTTTCCTAAGGTGTTAGCCTCTTCAAGGATAACATGGCTCTGATACCAATTGATGTTCTAAACGTCAATACCACACAAGAGGGGGTGATTTGTGTGGTACCCAATTTTCGCTTATCTGGACTATAGAAGGACCTGGTTCTTCTAGGTGTTCCAACTACTGCTGTTTGCGGAATAATAAATACAAAAATAAAGAACACAGAGATTTTTACGTGGAAAACACCTGGCTCAAAAGGTGAAAGAACCACAACCTACTACTCAGTAGGATTTTCCCAAACTTCCACTAAAATCACTGAGCGAAAACAGCATTAACAAAACTCTTTGTAAACCTAAGGATTAACTCTAATCCCGTTGTGGCAACCAGCCACTAACTGCTGCGACAACTTCAAGTTAACTCTAACTTGAATACTCAAAATACATATTACAATTGCTTCTAGATAAAGCTGAAAGGTACAATATGAAAACACCTACTACAATTGAACTAGAAATAATGAAAGACACATAAAACTCTTTATGGAGCTGGTTCTTCAATCTGGTTCATGTAGCTTCAGGTTTGCACAATTGAATCACACACGAACTGCTTGCAAAAAGCCTTGCTATTTTGCTCTCAATTCACGTTTAACTTCTGCGTTTTTGTGCAACACTTTAATGTGAGAACATCCTGCAATTTATAGAGTTAGTAGATGAAGAAATAACTAGATTTCTGATGCAACTCTTCTTTTGTGTAAGAGTTCTAGTTGATTTCAACTTCTAACTCCTTCCCTATCTTGGATAGTTTTCTCTTTGATTAAGTAGTCCTTCTCCTAATGCAACCTTTTCGATCAGGAGATATTAAATACACCAAGTTAAGATTATCTCCTACGTGCATCCCACATGCTTGAATCTGCCCGTTTTTGTGAACATGAGGGATAGACCTGGAGGATGGACCTGGTTCATGTTTGAGTTCCTTTGTCAGTCTTCAAAACTAACCTTTACTTGGGCCAACAGTTTGGGATTAGTTAAGGTAAGGGGGTCTGATGGCCGTTGATCATTTTGATCAACGGTCTGGATTGGACGGGTAAGTGGGGCGGTTTAATAGAATGGGGTTTGGGTCGGTTCAGATTGCAATTGGGTCGAAGTAATTGGGCTTCAAGTTGGGTTCAATTGGGTTCAAAATCAGGCTATAATTGAAATAAAATGGGGCTAACATTTAAACAGCCAATTTTCCTATTTGATTTATAAAAAATAATAAAATAATTTCTGTAAATTAATTGATGGTACTAACATGATTTATAGTACATAATTAATTATTTAAAATACCAGACCTAATTGTATGAACATGAATGTAGTTAAATCTTAAAAGAGGCTAGTATTGCAATTATATGCAATTTACCTTTAAAAATACTAAATAAATTTGTAAAAATATGCAAAAATTTCCTTGGCTATATTTGGTATACATATAAAAGTGCAATAAGGGAATCACAAAAAAATGACAATTTTGGAAACAATTACTGAATTTTATGGATAAAAATAAGAGAATGAATAGATTTAAAAATCTTTTAAAATTAAGGCAAAGTAATGAAGCACTTGCATATATGCCTATATATATATATATATATATATATATATAATTTTGAAGCTATTTTTCATATTGAAAATATATAGGGAAAAATTTGGCGCCAACAACTGCCCCTCTTTACCCGGGAATGATAAAAGAGTTTTTGGGTAAAGATATGATGGCCAATTTTGACCGAGCGAAATGGTTTTGGAGAGAGGTTCGGGCCGCACCCTGGTTTCTGAGCTACCTATATATCCCTGGTTTTACAGGAATCAGGCCATATATAGTTCAAGATCCGTCAGCGGAGTATGCCGAGGGGTATTTTCCAAGAACGGACGCAATATTTTAGGCTGGTCGAGTGTGAGCGGACGGTTTACGGGAATGGTTAGGTTTGATATGGCTGCGGGAACTAGAGCGGGCTTCTGCCGGGACAGCTGTTGCATGCCGGTTTTACCTGCAAATAGAAACAATACAAGCAAATATTGTGCATAAATTTAAACATGATGCAAGTTCCCACCAGACCATGAATGCTGTCTTTGGACGGTTAGGATGACGTCCTTAGACCATGACGTCCTGGGCCATGAAGCGTGTAATAAAGGATTCGCAGGCTATGAAATGATGCTCTC
>NW_017676916.1:6813-37132 GCF_001879085.1 Nicotiana attenuata
GCGCTTGACTAGCATCTGAATTAACTCGGCTTTGGACCAAACTTCTCCGTCCATTTCTACGAGTATGACGGCTCCTCCTATCAGAACCCGTGAACCATGTACGGACCTTGCCAGTTAGGAGATAACTTCCCTTTGGCTTCATCTTGATGCGGAAAGATTTTCTTTAACACCAGCTGTCCTGGTGTGAACTGTCTTGGCTTGACCCTTTTGTTGAAGGCTCTGGACATTCTGTTCTGATAGAGTTGACCATGGCAAACTGTGTTCATCCTTTTTCCGTCTATGAGAGCTAGTTGTTCATAACGGCTTTTCACCCATTCTGAGTTGTCAAGCTCAGCTTCATGTATGATCCTCAAGGAAGGAATTTCTACTTCGGTGGGAACGACGGCTTCTGTACCATAAACTAGCATATAAGGGGTTGCCCCGATTGATGTGCGGACTGTGGTGCGATACCCTAATAGAGCAAATGCTAACTTCTCGTGCCACTGTTTATGCTTTTCTATCATTTTCCTTAATATCTTCTTGATATTCTTGTTGGTGGCTTCCACAACTCCATTCATTTGAGGCCTGTAGGATGTGGAATTCTTGTGGCTAATTCTGAAGGTTTCGCACATGATTTTCATTAGGTCAATGTTGAGATTGGAGCCATTATCGGTGAATCGACTTTGAGATACCGAATCGACAAATAATACGGTCGCGGACGAAGTCTGCCACGACTTTCTTAGTTACTGCTCTGTAGGATGCTACTTCGACCCACTTGGTGATATAATCAATGGCTACTAGGATAAACCTGTGTACGTTTGAAGCAGTGGGCTCGATTGTACCAATAACATCTATTCCCCAAGCGGCGAACGACCAAGGTGAGCTTGTTGCATTAAGTTCATTTGGAGGCACTTTTATCATATCAGCATGAATATGACAGCGATGTCATTTCCGGACGTAGTGGATGCAATCTGTCTCCATAGTCATCCAAAAGTAACCAGCCCGGAGTATCTTCTTTGCTAAAACAAAACCATTCGTATGTGGACCGCAGGTCCCAGCATGAATTTCCTCTAGTAGCTTGGATGCTTCTTTTGCGTCGACACACCTTAATAATCCCAAATCTGGAGTCCTCCTACACAGGATTCCTCCGCTGTGAAAGAAATTGTTAGACAACCTCTGAAGTGTGCGCTTCTGGGTATGATTGGCAAGCTCCGGGTATTCTCCTTTCGCCAAACATTCCTTGATATCATGGAACCAAGGTTTTCCGTCTGCTTCCTCTTCAACATGGGCACAGTAAGCTGGCTGATTATGAATTTTCACTGGTATGGGATCAATGAAATTCCTATCGGGATGTTGTATCATGGATGACAGGGTAGCCAATGCATCAGCGAATTCATTCTGGATCCTTGGAACATGTCGGAATTCTGTCTTTGTGAACCTCTTTCTCAATTCCTGTACCTGATGCAGATACGGGAGTATCTTGGAGTTCTTGGTTGCCCATTCTTCTCGTACCTGATGTATGAGTAAGTCTGAATCTCCGATCACTAACAGTTCTTGGATGTTCATGTCAATGTCCATTTTGATCCCTAAGATGCAAGCTTCGTATTCGGCCATATTGTTGCTGCAGGGAAACCGGAGCTTGGCGGACACTGGATAATGCTGGCGGGTTTCTGATACCAAGACTACTCTTATGCCAACTCCTTTAAATTTTGCTACTCCATCGAAAAACATTCTCCAACCATCATAGGACTCTGCAATATCTTCTCCTACAAATGACACTTCTTCATCAGGAAAATACGTTTTCAGAGGTTTGTATTCTCCATCCACGGGATTCTCAGCGAGGTGATCTTCCAGGCCTTTCCCTTGACCGCTTTCCGAGTTACGTAGACAATGTCGAACACACTCAACAGGATTTGCCACTTGTCTAGCTTGCTAGTGGGCATGGGCTTCTGAAAGATGTACTTTAAAGGATCCATCCTTGATATGAGATATGTAGTATAGGCACAGAAGTAATGCTTGAGCGACCCAAGTCAAAGGACAACAGGTGCGCTCCAAAAGAGAATACCGGGCCTCATACGGAGTGAACTTCTTGCTGAGATAATAGATGGCCTGTTCCTTTCTTCCTGTTTCATCATGTTGGCCCAGAACGCAACCGAAAGCTCCGTCCAATATCGCAAGGTAGAGTAATAAGGGTCTACCTGGCTCAGACGGGACCAAGACTGGTGGCGTTGACAAGTACTCCTTGATTCTGTCGAAGGCCTTTTGACAGTCATTGGTCTATTTGGTAGCGGCGTCTTTCTTCAGCATCTTAAAGATTGGCTCACAGATAACCGTGGACTATGCTATGAACCGGTTGATATAGTTAAGTCTTCCCAAGAAACTCATCACGTCCTTTTTGTTCTTTGGCGGTGGGAGTTCTTGCATGGCTTTGACCTTTGATGGATCCAGTTCTATTCCTCGGCGGCTCACGATAAACCCAAGCAACTTTGCAGCAGGAACCCCAAATGCACACTTGGCGGGATTTAGTTTCAGGTTGTACCTCCGTAATCTGTTGAAAAACATCCTCAGATCTTTTATGTGGTCAGCGACCTTTTTGGATTTGATGATAACGTCATCCACTTATATCTTTATCTCCTTGTGTATCATGTCATGGAAAATGGTAGTCATGGCCCTCATGTAGGTGGCCCCTGCATTCTTTAGGCCGAATGGCATCATCTTGTAACAATACATTCCCCACGGCGTAATGAAAGCCGTTTTCTCAGCATCTTCTTCATCCATCCAGATCTGATGGTAACCGGCGAAACAATCTACAAATGATTGCAACTCATGCTTGGCGCAATTGTCGATCAAGATGTGTATGTTTGGCAAAGGGAAGTCGTCTTCCGGACTGGCCCGGTTGAGATCCCGGTAGTTGACACAGACTCTGACCTTTCCGTCCTTCTTTGGTACTGGAACGATGTCGGCTAACCATGTCGGGTATTCCACTACCCTAAGAACCTGAGCTTTGACTTTCTTAGTGACTTCTTCCTTGATTTTGAAACTCATATCCGGCTTGATCTTTCTGAGCTTCTGCTTTATCGGCGGACATGTCGGATCAGTCGGTAGTTTGTGAGCCACAATAGACGTGTCGACGCTCCTTTTTTCTCGCAAAATCTGGTTTATGACATTTGAGAAGACAACTCTATTCCCGTGTGGGAATTGGGATTTTGAAGTTGAAGAGTCGCCACCTAATGATTAAGTGCATTAGGATACTGAGAGTTTTGAGTTTGAAAACCAGAGTTCGGGTAAGGGCTAGAAATTATCTCGAGGGGAAGGTGTTAGGCACCCCTCAAGATCCACTAGTGTGGTTCCCGGCCATGCTATGTTGTGACTTTAATGCAAATAAGTATACAAATAACTTCACACTTAAGGGTTACAAACATGTTGGGATCAAGGTCTAGATCATCTACAATTTATTTGAGGGAGGATCTAAATGCAGAAAATTAATCAAGATATTGATTAAACAAAGAAGAAAAAAATTTAGGGGAAAAAGGAATAATGCAGTAAAATTAAAGAGGGGTTTTGGGTAGTTGAAAAGATAGAACTTTATTGATATTAAACAAAGTCACATAAAGGAAAGGGGGTCCTAGGTTTGTAAAACACATGGATCATCCACACAACACCGGTAATCAATCGTACGCATAGTGTTATCATGTGATCATCATCTCCATGTCTACCCTTCCCACCCCGTTAAGGTATTTAAGCGCAGAATGGTATCATTACCTACTGCATGCTATTACCCGTCCCACCTATCAGTCCCAGAGGCGTTTAGGACTACTAATCCTAAAAGGGAGGGAGCTTGGATTTTCAGAGGTTTTAAAAGGATAAAATTCTAGGGCGACAAACAAAACACATAAAGCAGTTATTGGGGAAATAAGAACAATTAAAGGCTCAAGTAGGCCTCCTCACTTAAAGAAACGAATTGTTTAGCATGTCTTACACATACTGTTGAGGTCATTAATTAAAATTAGCGTAGGAAGAATTGATTTACCACATATTTCCCAGATAGGGAGTCCAAATTAGTCCTGCTTAGATGTAGTTGTCGAAAACTGACTGTTGATTAATTATCTAACTATTCGTATGTTAAACAGGGCCTTTAGGAATGATACCTATTAATCCAGGGACTGAAAAAAAAGGAGTTATTAGTTATAAGCTCTAGGAGTGTTAAACAAATTGCCACTGATTTTAAACTTAGGAACGAGTGGCGATTTTGCTTATGTTGATAGTTCCTATAGGCATGCTTTCTAGGTGTAACTCATTTTGAGCAGAGATCCTATAGGCAGGTTATCTATATGTAATGAGTTATTTTAACTCCTATATGCAGGCTTGCCTAATGACAAATGTATATGCAAAGTGCAGGAAGTCCTATAGGCATATCATCTATACAATATGCAGAGCTTCATTATCGATTTATTGCCATGGTATTATTACAAAGTGCAGAAAAACCTACGGGCAAGGTATCTATGTGAACAATGCAGGCTTTGAAAGTGATAACCCTATGAACATGGTTTCGAGGCGAGATGCAGAATTTTAAAGAGTAAATATCCTATAGACATGGTATCTACGTGAAAATGCAGAGTTTGAAAGTAGTGATTCTACGAACATGATTTCTGTGTGAGATGCAGAATTTTAAAGGGTAAATATCCTATAGACAGGATTTCTATGTGAAAATGCAGAATTTGAAGGTAATGATCCTATGAACATGATTTCTATGTGAGATGCAGAATTTAAAGGGTGAATATCCTATAGACATGATTTCTACCCCTTTGGCATGCATACAGTCCCATCCCCTTTCACTATACCCCAGTAGTTATTACAAAGTTATTTACAAAGCTTAATTATAGTACCAAACGTCGAAAACTCAAGAAAGGAAATAAAAAAAAATTACATCAGTGATTACATCTACATCTAATCAGCCTAATCCGGACTCAAAGTCTAATAATATGAGATAAACCAACTTCCAGGATCGGATTTTCAAAGCCTTTCTCTTATTTGGGATGTGTCAAAGTTCCAAGGAACTTCAAGAATTCCAGGCAATGCTTACACCCCAAATATCTTTGCAGAGTTAAGAACATAGTGCAGTGTGGAAGGGCCAACCCTCAAATGTCCAAGTTCAGAGGGAACTCGAGGTCCCAAAGCAAGGCTCATAGGAGGGGGGCAGAACTTAGAGACTAGGAGTAAGTGCAAGTGCAGTAGAGGGGGTGGTCATGCCAAGCATTTAGGGTGCTGGCACACCCCTGACCAGCTTGTCAGTTGAACTTGGGGAGTTAAGACCTATTGAAGGTCAGGTTCAGCCTTGGACAGCAATAGGGATGCTGTCAGGCTATACCTTAACTCAGCATACATGGGGAGTGGGGATATGGGGATTCATAACAAGCAGGACTCAAGAAAGGAGCAGGCAAGGGCATACCCAGCAATGGGACAACTGGCACACCCTTTAGCCTACTTAGGGGGGTTAGAAATGGGATGAGCAACTAATGTTTACAAGAAAGTAAAGCAAACAATAACACATAAGCATTTCAATGTCAAATTCTGCAGAAGGTAGACATAGGCGAAAAGACTGTAAATAAACACATTGGGATGATGCTGGAATTGAATCAAGACATACCAGTTTTTAAAAAAAAGATAAGCAAAGAAAGCGGTGATCTTGTGAAAGCCAAAGTGCAGACAAGAAAATTCAGAAAAGGTTGTGAGAATTATAAGCGTGAAGTCTGAAGTGTATTCCGTGTCTTGTGAAAAGAAAAGGCCGGGTATTTATAGTGTGAAAGTCATGAGAAATAAGGTAAGAAAATAATTGAAGTTTGATTTTCAATCAGTCACATAAGACTCCCTTTAGTTAAGGATTCAAATTCAAACGGGTATAAAACCAACTAAGGAAAGAAATTAATCAAACTCTTTGTGCAAAGCATGCAATTGAGGGTAAATACATAAAAGGTTATTTTAAGGACAAGGTTTTCTGAAAGTACACGGTTGTATAATTAAGGAAAGAGAATCAATTGACAGCCACGAAATCACAAGTCCAAATATTTGGTGTGAAGAAAAAGGTTTTACTCAAGGAAAATTAGTACAATCAATTAAAGCCCCCAAAAAGATTCTGATTCAATTACTAGTTGAAATCCTTTTAAAGAAAGATTCAACACACATATAAAAGCACACAGACATGCCTAAACACGAAGAATTTTGCCATGACCTTGTAAAATCAGTAGAAAGAATCGAATGCGGAGATGGAGAGGCAAGTAGTCAAAAACAGGCTTAGTGGCTTCTTTTAGAAGCTCATAAGAAAGCACGCAAACAAGTAGAAAGATCAAAGCAAACAGAGTGAGGAAACTAGTTTCGAAGCGTAGTGAGGGAACAACTGACAGTAGAAGAAACAGTAGAAGAAATACATGCTTATAGAGGATGAAGATAGCAGAGCATGGTAAAAAAAACGGGAATCATAGCGTAGAAAACACAGTAGGAGAATATGCCAGGACGGAGTATAGAAAACACAACAAAAGAACATTCAATCACGGAGTATGAAACTCAGTAGAAGAACACCTAAGAACATAATAGAGCAAGTATAAGAACATAGTGGAAAGGGAGTGAGAACATGATAGAGGAACACAATAAGAGAAACAATACAAATAATAAAGAAAGCAAAAATCATAAAAACACTTGAATACTTTCCAGAAACCCTAAATCGGAAAAGAAGGGTTTTGAAAGCAATTTTCAAAGGAAAACTTAGGGAAATCGTTAAAAAATTCACGCATAACATAGATACATAACAGATCTAAAAGGAATCGGAGAAAAACCTCGAATAGTTAGGGTTTCGAAAGAACCCTAGAGTGAGAAAGGCTTTAAAAAGATCCGATCTTAGTCGGATAAAGTCAGAACCAGACTCAGGAGACTAGAATATGCCGGAGCAAGGCCGGAAATGGCCTGAAATGGCCAGAAACCTCGAGTCGGCGAAGATCTGAGTGAAGACCCTCGAAGTCTGTCCTTGATCCTTCGAGCATCAGGCTCACAGGAGCAGTAGGAGGTGAGTATGAGGTTTCCATGGCCTGAGAAGCCATGGATTCCGGTGGGAATCGAAAGGGATTAGGGTTAGTTTGGGCGGCGGCGGCTAGGGTTTGAACGGTGTTGCAGAGAGGATTGGAGAGGAAAGAGATTCAAGGGCGGCGGGTAAAGGGGAAATGATTTAGGGTTGAGGGTGTTGGTGGATTAAAAAAGGAAAGGATGCGTGTGAGCCATTGATCTGTTAGATCAACGGCTGAGATTAAAAGAAAAGGCCTGGGCGGGTTATTTGAGTGGGTCAGGGGCGGGTAATTTAGGAATTGGGTCAGGTTTGAATAAGAAATAGGGCTGGGAAATTGGGGGTTTGATTTTGGCTAAAATTGAAATGGTAATGGGCTATATATTAAATAGCCAATTTCTCCCTTTTAATTTAATTAAAATAGTTAAAATGATTTTAAAAGCAAATTGAAAGTGCTGAATTAATTAACAATATATAAACGTTAATCTAAAAATACTGGGAATAATTTTATAATTGTAAAACACTATTAATCGTAATATAGGCAATAATTACAATTTTATGGAATTTAGCTTAAAAAATATCAAATAAATTTATAAAAATATGCAAAAATCACCTTAATTATATTGTGGTGTAAATATGAGGATGGAAATAAATTACTCACCAAAATGATAGTTTTGAGAATAATTATTGGATTTTGTACTGCTAAAACAAATAATAAAATAATTTTAAAAAGCTTTAAAAATTAAAAAAAATATCAAAATTCTTGGGCATGCTTATATATGCATGTACATGCTATTTTGAGAATATTCTGAGTATAAAAATATGTAGGGAAAAATTGGGTATCAACAAGATGTACTTAGACCGGTCATGTCGTAACCAGGCGAATATGTCCTCATATTCCCTTAGAAATTCTGTGTATTCCTTCTGATGGCAATAAGTGAACACTGATTCGTGTTTCCTTGACGTTTTATGCATCTCCCAGGTTAACCATTTCTGTTTCGTCCAGGTTAGATTTAGGTCTGTTCTGAAAGTTCTCTACTTCTTTGACAATTTCCTCTGGTATGTCATCTTCTTCTGACTCAATGTCCGTTTGTTGCGTTTTCTCATTGCGTGTTACAGTCATTGGTTCATCAAGATAAGTAATTGTAATGTTGTATAAGTAAAGTAATGAGAGAAAAATAATAATGAGTGTTGATTCATAAAAAAAGTCAAAAATGCTTTGATAAATCCCATAACTGTTTTGAACATTGAAGATCTTATTGCGGGTATTAAAATGCGAAAAGAAAAATCATCAAGAAAATAAAAACAGTGCATGATGCTTGTTTTAGCCTTGCTACCCCAAGGCTCGCCGAGCTCTGGTTGTGCTGATAGTCCAGTTATTGAGGCGTGCTCCCTTTCTTACGGCCTGTTTGGAAGGGCCTTCCTCCCCCTCCTTCTCAAGGATAACACAACAATCCATATCATCGTCTTCTAAAAACAAGTTTTCACTGCTGCGAGCACCTCTTCTTCGTCCGTCCCATAGACGACGTTAGCCTGTTGGAAAGTCTATTCTAAGTGCGGTATCGACTGCTCCAGTGGGTAGTAAGGACCACGCCATGGTGGCGACCAGTTGTTGACTCTTCCCAAGTGTATTCGTATCCCAAACCGAAAGTGGTGCCATGCTTCTTGAGTGTTATGGGTTTAGCTATTCCTTGGAGGTTTTTGCCGAGTCCTCTGCCAAGGTCGTACCCACTCCAGTTCAGTATACTTTCGATCTTGTTATCCCACCACTTGTCTTTGTCGACAGCATTGACCCGCTCGATGTGGTGGTAGGTCTCTCCACCTAGCTTTCTTCTCCTTCCGATTGCTGGAATGGTCTGACGACTGTATATGGGGTTGCTACCGTCGCCGTGAATGATTACCTCCTGGTGATTCCACTCAAATTTCACGGCCTGATGTAGTGTCGAAGCCACGGCCCCCGCAGAATGAATCCAAGGGCGCCCTAACAGTAGGTTGTAGGATGCTGGCACATCTATCACTTGAAAGTCAACCTCGAACCAAGTTGGTCCCATTTGCAGACACAAGCTAATCTCACCGATGGTGGACGTTTGAGACCCATCAAAAGCTTTTACGTTGATTGCTCCTACTTTTATCTCGTGCAGCCCTTTGCCCAACTTCTTGAGCGTTACGAGAGGACAGATGTTAAGGCTGGAACCCCCGTCGACCAGGATCCCGGTGATGAAATAGTCCTCACATTGCACGGTGATATGTAGCGCTCTGTTATGACCCAGCCCTTCAGGTGGCAGCTTGTCTTCATAGAAGGTGATTTTGTGGCTCTCCAATACCTGTCCCACCATATTGGCCATTTCCCCGCCAGTGATGTTGCTTGGCACGTAGGCTTCACTTAGTACTTTTAGCAGAGCATTTTTGTGTGCCTTGGAATTCTGCAGTAGTGAGAGGATGGATATCTGCGCTGGTGTTTTATTTGGCTGGTCAATGACTGAGTACTCTATGGCCTATATTTTCTCCAAAGGTCGTCCGAACCCGTCTCAATAATGGGTGGCCGGTTGGAGGCCTGCTTGCTGGACTCAGCCAGGTACTCAGGGGTATAAACTCTCCCCGTTCATGTCATTCCCTGTGCTGCAACAGTCTCTTCAAACCTGACCTTGCCTTTCCTCCTAGCCTCGGCTGTGTAATCCTAGGGTATAGCTTTTGTGTGGAATGACGGCATGACGGACATCGCCACTGGGATCGGTGCGGCCACCTTTACTTCGAATTGGACATGTTCTTTGGGTGGCAAAACTGCAACTTCAAATGGTTCTGGTGCTTTTGCTAATGGCGCTGCTTCGAACACCAGAGGGATAGACACATCTACCTCAGTGACCTCAGATGGTTGGATCTGGACCATGATGGGGTTGAGACTAACTGCAGGTCTCTTTGGATTATCGCCCTCCGTGATCAAACCTATGGATCCCTTGGGATCCCAATCTTCCTCCACTTCAATCATGTGAATAACCCCGCCCTTATGGTCCGGTAGAGGGTTGTTGCGGACATTTGGGGTGGGTTCCTTTGCCACAATAACCTTATTGTCGATTAGAGACTGGATCTTGTCTTTCAAAGAACGAAATTCATCGATGGTGTGCCCTTTCATGCCAGAGTGGTATGCACAGGATTTGTTTGGGTTAACCCATTGAGAAGGGTTCTCAGAGGTTGTAGCAGGGATAGGGGTGAATAACCGGCAGCTTTGAGTATTCCATATAGTTGGTCAATGGGTTCAGCAATGGCTGTATATTGTTTGGGAGGCCTGCGGTCAAAATTTGGTCGGGGTCAAGGGAAGTTCTGACGGCAGGAGGTGATTGATAGTGGGATGATTGAGCATTATAAGTTTGGTAGACATGTGCGGGTTGGGAATATCTTGGCGAAGTAGGCTGATATATGGGAGGTGGAGGTGGTTGATAGGCGGGTGGTGAGGGTGCTTGGTAGTTCGGAGTGGGCTTATATGTGAGTGGAGGTGTTGGGTAGGCTTGGTATTTGATAGGATATTTGGTTCTTTGTGCAACCATCACGGCTCCTACGTCCCTCTTCTTGGACACACCACCACATTGCAAGGCCTTATTTGTAGCTTGCAAGGCCTCGAAGTTTGTGACCATACCGCTCTTAATGCCTTCTTCAATTCGTTCCCCCGCTATCTTAGCTGATGTACCAAGATAGTGCATCTCCCTTTAGGCTCCTCATGAACATCTTCATGCGGATTCTCTTGTTTTTCCCTACCCCAACCAGCTTGTCACAATACGTCCTCAAATGGACCCTTGGATCACCTGTACCGTCAAACATCTCGAACTTCGGAGGTTTGTACCCCTCGGGTAGTTCGACATCAGGCTGTATGTAGAGATCTTCATAATTCAACATTTTAATTCCCTTGTTTGCTTCAACGCCCTGGATCCGGCTAGTCAATTTCGTAAGCTCTTCAGCCAGGTTCCTGATGAGCTAATCTTTATCATCAGACTCGGGTGTGCCTGAATGGGTTTGGTGGAGAGTGGCATGGTCTCCACGTAGATGAGGGTGTTATGGTGGGTGTGGAAGTGGTCATTTGTGGGGTTTTGGGGTTCTGGGAGGAGCAACGGGGTGTTGTTTGTGGTATGGCAAGTGTTGTATTGGGTCTTCGGTGGAACATTATGAGGAGCGGGATGATTTTGTTGCTTCGGGATGTTTTGAGGTGGTGCAGGGTTTTGTGTATTGGGAAAGGTGATATCTGGGGTGCTGAGTGAGAATGACAAACTTGCCAGATTCCGAACCTGGTCGAGCTCTTCCTGGAATAGCAATTTCTGTTCAAGCTGGGATACATTTTCCTTAGGAACCTGAGTACCATGACCATTAGTGGCCTCTACCCGTTCAGTTGAATTCTCCTTTCTGACGTTGTTCAAATCTTCCATCTTTCCTTTGTTCTTGTTTTTGATAGGACTAAGAGGAGGAGTGGGTGGAGGGCCCCTGGATCTCGTGGAATAGGATGATGTTGCCAGAGTGCACGAACTAACCTTTAGGGAGGGGAATAACAAAACAAAAGAAAAAAATAAAACAAAAAAGGTAACTGATAATAGGTGAATTTAACTATAATCACTCCTTAAATAACCGCCTTCTTGTATAGTTTTGATGATAAAAGTGATAACAAAATGCTCTTATTAGTGTTTTTCATGATTTGCAGGTGATATATGATTAGGGAAGGCTAGGGAGTATTTTTGGAGTCAAAAATGAAGAAAAAGAGGCCAACTGTGAAATTCCCCAAGTAAACCACGCAAAACAGGCCTGAAGATTCAGAGGACTGGGTTGACCGCGGTTCCACCGCGACCGCGGTAGAACCGCGGTGGAAGATAGCTGCGGATAAATTCAGATTCAGAGAAGGCATTTGGCCGCGGTTTGACCGCGACCGCGGCAGAACCGCGGCGGAAGCAGAAAACTTCAGGGACTAAAGTGTAAAACACGGTATTTTTAGACCTAAATCCTATTTTAAACACAAGACTTCGCCCAAGAGAGGCATGTATTGAATTTTAGAGTATCTTGGAAAGGAAAACAATTGTGAGAGATCACCCAAAACATCTTTCTTCTTTTCTTTGATTTTTATTGCTAGTTATGATGAATTCTATCTTAGTTTGTTTTCCCATAGCCATGAGTAGCTAAATCCAGTGTCTAAGGCTTTGATGGAACCTATTGGGGGATGAACATCTTGTTTATGTGAATACAAATTGCTAGTTTCAATCTCTATTTGTTCAACTTTGTGTTTGTTGTAGTTAATTGACAGGATCCTCAATTAGCTGTGCCTATTTAGTGTGCATAACTTGGAAAAGTGTGCATATTTAGGTTATTGTTGAACAACACCACTCCCAAAATATAAGAGGAATCTATAATTGCGGGTTTAAAGGCGGGATTAGGGATAACGAAGCCTTGGGTGTAATCTAAAGTGAATTGTGCTAAATAAGGTAAGCTAGTGTATCTCGGGAGAGTGCAATTAGTATATTACTGTGATTACTCGGGAGAGATTTACAGTAAGATGAACGTTCATGATTGATAGAGATTTGTAGGTAAATTTGTACGAGCATAAATAGAAAGGATTCTTTTAATAGGGGAAATCATTGCCTTAGCTTCTTCTCATCATTGTTTACAACCTTAGTATTTTAGTTTACAGTTGTTTAATTTACTTGCAATCGTAGTTAGTAAAGCGACCTTCCACTGTGATTCAAACATCTGGGAAACTGGTTCTGAAGAGTTTAGTGGGTCTAAAGATAGTGATTTGATAGGTTAACTCTCTGTGGATTTGACCCTGGGCGTAATACTCGGGTTATGTTTGCAACGTCCGCAGAGTCCTTTTTAGAGGGCATAGTTGGGCGTGATCAGTAACCAAGTTAGTGAGGATCATAAAAGTATTGCGATATTCAAACACATAGCGCAGGAATGTAAAACGTGTCCTAATTTGGGAGCCTCGTTGTGCCCGAGGTAGGCCTAGCGACAAGTTGATTTGGAGAACTTAGAATGCTAAATGCTTCATTTTTTATTGATAAAAATAGACGAATCCCAAAATGACACTAAATAAACAAGAAATGAAATCACTAATGGCCATTGGCCTTATTACATTTTATAAAGCGGAAAGATAAACTCCTATTTATTTGGTCCCAAAAGGACCTTCCCCAGATTCGGCATCCTTTGCTCCATCGAACAACTTCCCCAACTCGCGAAGTCCCAGCAATAGGTAGGCCCTGGCCAGATATCCTCCTTCGGCTCCCTCAGCATTTTGGCAGTCTTCAACCCTCTTGAGAAACTTTCTTTCTAACTCCACTATGCCCCGCTCCAAGTATCCCAGTCGCTTGTTGGCATTGACAGCCATGTCCCTCCATTCCTCGATTAACTTCTGATTTGATTCCTGTATCTCGCGGTGCTCACTTTCGCACTCCCGGATTCTCTTGCGGAATTGGTTTTATTTGACATGTGCCTCGGCCCTTTCATCTATAATCTTGTGACCTTGAGCAAACCCTAGCTGACCCAGACAATCATGGTTGTCTTCCAACCAACCCGAGTAGAAAAGAGCACAACCAGCATGATACCTGTCTGGCTCGATGGTTTCTCTTCCCATTATGATCTTGGAGTGCCACATATGCTGTGCTTGGCACTTGTAAGGACTATCATCCCCTTGGAAGTCAGCTCGAAAATGACTCATTTTGTCGACCCTGGGTATAACCTGCTTCCTACCAGCTTACCTCATAACCTGAAGCGGGACGTAAGGGTATGTCCCCCTGAGACCGATCAATATCAGAACAGGTGCGTCTCTTGATCGGGCAATGAATTCCTCCGTTGGAAACCATTCGAACATCCACTGAATTTGCTCCTCGGTCAAATTATCAAACAGTTTGACCCATCCTTTAGCATCCTACGGCTGAGAAAACATATCGAGGATGTAATTAATTCTCTTTGGGTGATGGAAAGCGATGTGATCATCCCAGTCCCTACGTTGGATCTCTTGTCGATATTCGCCTCTCTGGAGATGTTCCATGAGCTAGATTTGGAGTAATAGATTGCAACCTTCAAAGTGTTTGGCTCCTTGCTGACACTTCTCCAAAGCTCGGTATATGTCTGCAACAATCATGGGTACGATGCTGAACGCCTGCCCATCAATCCCTTCCATTAGGGTTTTGGTTACCATAGCTAGCCTGGTGTGGATCCTTGCTTTCTTCATTGGAAACACGACCACTCCTAGGAAACAGAACATGAAGACGAAAACTCTGCGGTGGATGTGTCCCAGAGATGTGAGGGCAAATTCGCCAGAGTAGGTATGGTAAGATTTGCTGTGACCGTACCTTTCATACAACTAATCAAAAGGAATGTATGAATCCTTCAAGCATGTTAATTCTAGATTCTTCTTCAAACCCATCATTTTAAGGAAGCCCCGACCTTTGCGGTTCTCAGGCATCAGCAAACCCGGAGTTTCCCACACTAAATTGGCCAATCTTCCTATTTCCTCTAGCAAGGGTGTCATTTCAATATCCCCAAAGCGGAACACAGCCCTTTCACAATCCCAAAACAGTGTGGCAGCTTCTATGATCTTGTTTTTGGGTTGGATTTCTAGGAGGGAATGTAGATTTCCTAGATATTTTCGGACGAGAGTCTTATCACTTGAGTGAAGATCTTTCCACCAGCTTAGCAGTCTTGGGTGGATGTTGGTAACCATGCCGAATCTGGGGATTTCGTGCCTCATTATCTGCAAAACAGAAAGGTTAGACCCTACCCCCACCAGACTCGACTATTTAACATCAACAATTAGCATTAGGCATTTAGTTCTCCAAATAAATGCACAGAACGTGATGGTGTCCGTTTGGGTTTAGGGAAACCCAGTGAACTTTGGACAGGGCTATCTGAAAGGATCATTATGTGGACAACATAACTGATCCGGCTAGGTTTGACCATGATGCATGCACAATTTAAAATAAGGTTTCTATGGGGTTTTAGACTGGTACCCTTGAGCGGACAACTCAAGGGGGAAAGGCGCGGAACAGTCGACTACACCGTTGATCGACTGGTTTTACCGCAAATATGCCTTTTTAATTTTAGGGGGTAATAATATAGGAAGAGCGCAACCACTCATTATACGCATTGCTATCGTATTTGTTTGGCACGAGTGGAATATGATGTTGAGCATGATTATGCAATAATTAAAAGCATGTTGTCATGTATTTGTACGTTAAGAAAGTAGTAAATACAGCAGTTTATAATTTAAAACCGTAATAAAGAATAGAAACGAAGAAGATAAGTCAGTTTTGCCTTTGAAAAGAAATTAAACGCTTAAAGGAATGTAAACAAGTAATTGCATATAAAGGGAAGGGACAAATTCACAAGAACAATCTGAAATGGTAAAAGCCTAAAAAAAATCCCCAGCAGAGTCGCCATGCTGTGGCGCGCCCTTTTTTCCCTCCTTGCGTCGGGAGAATTGGGTTTATGACATTTGGGTATGGGACAACTCGTTCCTTTTGGGAACTGGGTTTTGCATTTTTGAAGAGTCGCCACCTAATGATTTATGGTGCATTAGGACACCTACAAGGTTCCATTACGACTACATTTTGATAACCAGAGATTGGGTAAGGGCTTGAAATTATCCCAAGGGGAAGGTGTTAGGCACCCCTCAGGATCCACTAGTGTGGTTCCCGGCCACACAATTCTTTGTGAATTTGGTTCAATTACCATGTAAGAACATAAGGCTCAAATAAGAGGGGATTTTAATACACAAATGCTTGAAAATAAACAAGGTGTGAAAGAGAAATTATTAAAAGGCTGATTTTTGAAAAGAAGTCATAATACATTAAAAGCAAAGAAAGAGTGGGGAGTCCTAGGTTTATTTATAATATGGATCACATCAATGCAATACCCGGTAATCACTCCTCAAAGAGGGGCTACACGTGGTATTAGCGCACCGGTCATCATATCCATATCTACCCTTCCCACCCCGTTAAGGTACTAAAGCGCGGATTGGTCTTGACCACTATTGCATGCTATTACCCGTCCCATTCCTATCAGTCCCGGAGGCACTTAGGGCTACTATTCCTAAAAGGGAGGGACATTATGCTGACTCGGGGTTTTAAAGGTGAAAAATCTAAGGCGACATACAAAACACATAGGACTACACATTAAAAGGGGAAGCACGTAAACACTGAAGGCTCATATATACCTCCTTAAACAAAGCAATCAAACATGACTCAAACAACAAGTAGGGTCTGAAAATATTTAAGGCAAAAAGGGAGCTTAAGTTGTTGAAGCAGGCCAATTTATTACATAACTCAGATAAGAAGTCCGAATCTGGCCTGCCTGCTGGTGTTAGCAAATATTAATTATCAGAAACGGGCTCAGTTTTATTTACTATTATTACCTAAGGTTTGCATAAGTGTTTGGTACAGAATCCTATGAACATGGTATCTATTACTGATTCAGAATGCGGCGATGAAGTGACAAACTTAAAAATGAGCGGTTTGAAATCCTATAGTCATGCTTTCTAAACTGTGTTAAATACGGGATTAAATTGTAAAAACTGGTTCGGGATAGACTGATTTTAAGTTAGACTAGTCTCAGATCCTGCAGATGATGGCATCCATTATTGCTGGTTTTAACTCCTATAGACATGATATCTAGTGTTGCTGATTTTAATTCCTATAGACATGATATCTAGTATTATACTGGTTTTCACCTTATAAACATGATACTCATATATAGCCATTTAGATCCTAGAGCATGATGTCTAAGTGGTACAAAAATATGCAGAATAAAGTCTTATGTTAGGTAATCTAGGTGTGAAGTTGAACATGCAGAATTTTAAATGAACCCCTATGGGCATGGTATCTAAAATGCAAAATCGAACATGCAGGATGTAAAACAGTCCTATAGGCATGCTTTCTAAATGCATAATTGAATCATTCAAAACACAAATCCTATAGGCATGTTTTCTACCCTTGAGCATGCATAATTACCCATCCCTTTTTCACTAGCCAACCCCAGATGATCATTACAAATTTATTACAGATCAATTGCTCAATTACATCAAGAAAAATACATAAAAAGGGAAATTACAACCATAGGAAGCCTGATTCTAACTTCCTCTCTGAGTTATGGAACAAAATGCCTCAAATACCACTTGTTTCAAAGCCTTTCTCGGGTCTGGGTGTGCTTACACCCAGGCTCAATAGAACCAGATAAAAATTAGTGCAGTGTGGAAGGGCCAGCCCTTATGTGTCCAAGTTCAGAGGGAGCTCATGGGTCCCAAGGCAAGGCTCACACAAGAGGGGCAGAACTTAAGTCTAAGAAGATAGTAGAAGTGCAGGAATGGAGTCTTAAAACTGAGGGGATAAGGAGAGGGGTAAAAGGTGATTAGGGAAACAGTAATTAGTAAAATACAGAGTTGATAACTTCATACAAAGGGGCTTAGGGGTTGGGAATTCATTGCAAGGAGCCTATGCACTTAGGCAAGGGTCAGCTTTGGGCATGCACAGCAATAGAAGATGCTGGCATGCCTATAAGCCAACCAGAACATGCAGCAACTAGAGAAAACATGGAGGTTATGATACCAGGGGGATCAAGTTTGGGTCATGGACAACAATGTTCAATGCTGCCATGCCCCAAACCAACCACAGATACCAAACACATTGGGGATGGGGATTTAAGGTTCACAAACCATGATAAGCAAGTAATAGAAACATTAATTCAGAACAGAAAAGGCATAATACAGCATGCTTAACAATGGAACTTAGTTAAATACAAACAAGAGACAAACGAGAATGAAAGAAACAGTAAAGAAACATGTTGTTGTTGATGCTAAAAAATTAGTTAGAACATACCAGTCAGAGAAGCAAAGTGCAGTAAAGAAAAGTAAGCAGGACTCCAAAGTCTAGCCTTGGCTTTCAGCCGGCTAAACAGACAGTAGCACAAGTAGCAGTAAAGCAAGAGAGAGTTTTTGAGTGTAAGTGTGTATTCTGAACTTAAAATTTGTTCGTGTCTTTGAAAGAAGAGAAGGTGGGTATTTATAGTTTTGAAAACGAGTAGAAATTAAGGTAATAAGCAAAGACTTAACATAAGCATGGAAACAATCACTATTCAGAATCAATTACACACATGATTGCCTTTAATTAAGCGATCACATTCTTAACGGGCAGCGACAGATTCAAAATAAGGAAAGAAATTAATTTATAGGCAGACTGATTATTGCTAAAAGAAGTAGTAAAACCATCGAGTAAGTGATTAAGTCTAAGTACATGAGTATACTTGTTTTGGAAAGGATTCAGTAAGGCAAAACAAGGAAAGAAATCAATTAACCTTAACGGGCGAGTGAAATTAGATTTTCACAAAGGAAAAGTTTGAAATCAGTCACAAAATTGAAGATCAATCAAACAAGGAAACTTAGCATATAAATAGAGTGCACAAACACTAGACATACGAGGCCAAACTATTGGCAAAAGGAAACAACATGCGATAATAGCACAAAGTTAGTAGACAGCAAATATTCGAAGCATGATAGTCACGTAGGTCAAGCTTCAGTGACTTAGTAGTAGAGAAAATTATAGAGTATCAGAAGCATGTAAAGGGTCAAGTGAAAACCCTTCTGAAGACATAGTCGAGTTTCAAAGATAGTAAGAACCCAGAATCACATCAAGAAAGAGATGCTGAAACAAAGGAATTTCAAATCAAGTCGAGCAACTTCAAACAGATGAATTGCACAAGCAGTTTCAGAAACTCGAATAGACCCCAAAGAAATTAGGGTTTTGAAACCAATCGAGTTTAAAGATGATGAGCAAACAGATTACACAAATGCTTAGAGACTCGACTGAACCCAAAAGAAATTAGGGTTTTTCTACACCAATTGAGTCTAGAGATGATAAGCAAGTAAATCAAACAAACAAATAGTCTCAGGAACTCGAATAAACCCAAAAATTAGGGTTTTCAACACCAATCAAGTCTAGAGATGATAAGCAAGTAAATCAAACAAATGCTAACAAATGGACTCAGAAACCTCAGAAGAAATTAAGGCTTTTATCATGCAAACTCAGAGAGGAGAACAATACGAGCAAACATAGCAACACATGTCAAAAATCAGAGAAAGTCTTGAAATAACTTAACAAGAAAACCCTAATCGGAAAAGATAAAGAGTTTTGGAAGCAGAGTTTTAAAAGAAACTTCGAGAAAAATGCTTAGAAGTTCAAAGCAAACATAGATCTGAAGCAGATCTGAAAGAAATCGAAAGAACCTTAGAGATTAGGGTTTCAAAAGAACCCCAAGTGATGAGAAAGGCCTTGAAAGCCATTGATCTAAGCAGGAGAGTCAAAGGTCTGACTAGAATGGCCAAGGCTGGCCGGAGAAAGATCAGAGACGACCGGAGAACAGTCATCGAGCAAAGTCTGAACCAAGCCCCCTCATGATTTGGTCATGAGACCACAGAAACGAACACGTAGAAGCCATAAGAGGCTGATACAGGTCTCTGATGACCTTGGAAGGCCATGGATTAGGGCAGATTAGGGTGGCGGCAGCTAGGGTTTGAGGGTGGTGTAGAGAGGATTGAGAGATGAGGGGGATTCAGAGGCGGCGTGTTGTGAGGAATGATAGGGTTTAGGGGGTCGTTTGGGATTAGTTAAAGTAAGGGGGTCTGATGGCCGTTGATAATTTTGATCAACGACCCTCATTGGACGGGTAAGTGGGGCAGTTTAATAGAATGGGGTTTGGGTCGGTTCAGACTGCAATTGGGTCGGAGTAATTGGGCTTCAAATTGGGTTCAATTGGGGTTCAAAATCAGGCTATAATTTAAATAAAATGGGGCTAACATTTAAACATCCAATTTTCCTATTTGATTTATAAAAAATAATAAAATAATTTCTATAAATAAATTAATGGTACTAACATGATTCATAATACATAATTGATTATTTAAAATACCAGACCTAATTTTATGAACATGAATGCAGTTAAATCTTAAAAGAGGCTAGTATTGCAATTATATGCAATTTACCTTTAAAAATACTAAATAAATTTGTAAAAATATGCAAAAATTCCCTTGGCTATATTTGGTATAGATATAAAAGTGCAATAAGGTAATCACCAAAAATGACAATTTTGGAAACAATTACTGAATTTTATGGATAAAAATACGAGAATGAATAGATTTAAAAATCTTTTAAAATTAAGGAAAAGTAATGAATCACTTGCATATATGCATATATGCCTATATATATCATTTTGAAGCTATTTTTCATATTGAAAACATATAGGGAATAATTGGGTGTCAACAGTTCCGATATGCTTAAAGTTTTCCGTTATTCGATTATTTGTCTCACTATTCTTGCCCGTTCACTTTGGCTCGGTTAAATAAATTGATTAATTGATTTATTTGCCTAATTAGGGTTTGAAATTATATTTTCTTTTTAAATTGGTATCTTTCTGAGATTTTTATTTATTCTTTCCTTATATGTGACTTATAATTGGTACTGCCTTCCTTAATTATCCTACCGGCTAATTTCTGGGTTTTGATTTGTTCTGACCGACCTATAAATGGTCTCTGACTTATTTCTTACCTTATTAATCTTCAATCTTGCCTGTTAATTGATTCTCCCTAATCTAAGTGATATTTCCCGGATTCTGTCGTATTAATTGATTGGGTTTAGCTTTAATTAACTGGTTGAATGATTTGCATACCTTATTTATGAACTCTTAATTTCTTTTCCTTATTTGTTCTACTTTGTTGAATGCTATATAAACCTCCCCATTATGATTTTTTAGAACACACGAACACACACGGAAAAAAGAGAGAAAAACACCCACACACACTGATACACACAACTCTTACTTACACACTTACACAACTTAAGTTTCTTCGAATTGCTACACCGTCCAGCCGACTAAAAGCCAAGGCTAGACTCTTGGATTTCATTCGTCTTTGTCCTCCTGTTTGCTATCTTCTTAACTGGTATGCCTCCATTTCTGTTATTATGTTCTCTTCTATATGTTATGTAGTTAGACCTCGACATGATCTGTTTGACTTATGTTTTCCTGTTTATTGCTCCCTTAACTAGTATGCCTTAATTCCCGTCATGTTCTATGTGCTACTATAGTTAGTTTACCTTAGCATGTTTATGTTTGATCCATGACACTTGTTTGCTTGTTTCTGAAACTAGCATGTTTAATTCCTACTACCCGACACTATTCTGTATGGCTGTCTGATTAGTCATTTTAACTTCAGCATGTTTCTCTCTGCTTAATAAATGTTTATATGGTTCCGCCTAGTGATAGTTAAGTCAACTTCTGGCAATGTAAAACTTTGTTTGATCCAATTGTATGCTCTATACAGAACCTGTTTAATCCTGTCTGCAATTTAAGTGTTCATGTTCTTGTTGTGATGGTTCGATTACTGGTGTCTATGTCTGAACCAATTTGCTAAAATATGGTTTCTGTTCTATTTTGCAGTCTTGTAATTTGAACCTATCTGCTTCTGAAAAATCAAACTGCTTTCTTTCTAACACTGTCCCCTACCCTTATACACTATTTTCAAACTTCTACTCTTAGTTATCTAGGGTCCTACCACCCCAGTGTGAGCACTGCTTAGGGTCTATGGGACTTCTCTGAACTCTAACACACTGAGGCTGGCCTTCCAATCTATTACAAAACTGTTTTCTTTGAAAGGTTCTGGTGTGAGCATTGCCCGGGGTCCCTGAGGCCCTTGGGATCTTTGACACACCAGAAGCCCATTTGTGTGTTATGAACTACCTGTGGACATCAGATTTGCTTGAAGGCGTGACTTCCAGGTTGACGTTGGGCCTGCCATGGCTCCCTATAGTGTTATAGATAACTTTGTGTAGTTCATTCATATTGGTCTATAATAATGTAATAATCTTTGTAAAAACATATATGGGGCTATTAGTAAAAGCTGGGGAGGGATTTTTATATATCTTTTATCAAATTCGGGTAGAAATTATGCCTGTAGGTTGTTGTGACTCCTTATGTGCACACCATTTGAAATCATGCCTATAGGACATATTTCATTATTTGTAATCCTTAATTTTCATACTTTGCATCCCAGAAATCCTGCTTCTAGTTAGTCAATTCTGCATCAAGAACCATATTTTCAAATCTCCCTATAGGTAGTAGAGATCGTGTCTATAGGATCTTCTTTATTGCACTTGCTTGGCAACTTGTTAACGCCTTTACCCACTTACATATCATGCCTATAGGGAATGTGTACAATCAGTTTCGACAATTAGATATCATGCCTATAGGAAATACATATATAAAATCAATTTCAACACTTAGATATCATGCCTATAGGGAATGTGTAAAATCAGTTTCAATGCTTAGATATCATGCCTATAGGAAATAATGAAAAATCAATTTCTGCATTTAGATATCATGTCTATAGGAAATAACACTTGTAACCAGTTCAGCACTTAGAAAGCATGCCTGTAGGATCTAAAGGATAAGATATGCCTGTTAAAATCAGTAGTTGGTTTACCGCTTAGATGCCATGTCTATAGGATTTTACCCGGTTATCACTTAGGCAAGCCTCTAGGATAATTAAGAATTCTAGGTTTAAAACTGTGATTTCTTGCTGCTTGAAACGTTCCCAGATTCATAGTATCAACAAAATCAGTAGGCAAACTGATAGGTACTCGCTGCCTCACTTTAATAAAGTTGTCATATATTCTATTCATACTAATCTAGATATCCTGCCTATAGGGTCTTAATCATTTAAAATTGCTTGTTTGAACAACGTGCATTTGTTTGTCTATTTGTGGAGTTTAACATGAGCCCACTTAATTTCTCCTTATGTGATAGTCTTACTTGACTTTTATTTGTCTCTTAGTTTTCTCCTTTTAAACAACACAGGTGAGTCTAGAACCGCCTTAAATAGAGGTCCTAAACACCTCCAGGGCCAGAGGTAAGGGACGGGTAGTGCACGCATATAGTACGTACTGGATGTTATTAGAACGCTTAGGTAATAATTGAAAAGGGGAGGGTAATTGGGTAGTAAAGGAGATGATGAGCTATGCTCTAATGCTATGCGTAACACCTCAATTTGGGGAAGGTTACCGACTATTGCATGGAAGTGATCCTCTAGGCTAATAAACTTAGGACCCTTTTTTAAAATAATCTCTATTTCTTTAAACTACTTTATTTCCTTAAAGACTAATTCACTTAAATTGAGTTTGGCCGAGACCCACCGTTGTGGACCTCGAGGAGTGCCTAACACCTTCCCCTCAAGGTAATTTCGAGCCCTTACCCAATCTTTGGTAATGTAAACTGGTTTCATGAGTTAATTGTTCTAGGTGCCCTAATGCACCTTAATCCGTTAGGTAGTGACTCTTCAAATCTCATACCAAATTCCAAAAAGGAAAGGAGTTGTCCCAAAATGTCGAAACCCGGACTCCGCAAGGAAAAAGGGGGCGCGACAGCATGGCGACTCTGCTGGGGATAATTTTAGGCTCTTAGCATAACAAACTTGCTTTTTGTGAATTAGTTAAAGCATGCTTTATTCTGTTAATACGTGCGCACCCTTTCTCTTTCCCCTTTATCTGGGTTTAATTGCCTATTTTCAAGCATTTATGGTTTCCTTTATTACAGAAACTGACTTGTCTCCTTGTTTCCTTTCTTAAACGTTTTTCAATTATTAAATACCGCATTTATCATTTTGAACGTGCAAATACGTGACAACATGCTATTTATTGTTGCATAAATCATGCTCAACATCATATTCCACTCGTGCGTAATCAATCCTATGGCAATGCTTGATGAGTGTTTGCGCCCTTCCCATATATCACCCTCTAAATTCGGAAAGGCTTATTTGCGGTAAAACTAGTCGATTAGCGGTGCAGTCGATAGTTCCGTGCCTTCCCCCCTCAAGTTGTCCACTTGAGGGTACCAGTCTAGACCTCTATAGAAATCTTACTTTGATTAATTGTACATGCATCATGGTCAAACCTAGCCGAATTAATATGTTGTCCACATAATAACCCTTTAAGACAAATCTCGTCCAAAAGTCCACTGGGTTTTCCATAATGCCAACGGACGCAGCCACAATTTTGTGCATTAATTTTGGAGAAATAAGTGCCAATACGCTAATCATTGTTGTATAAATAGTCGAATCTGGAAGGGGAATGGGCCTAACCATATTTGTTTTGCAGAAAATGAGGCACGAAGTCCACAGGTTCGGCATCGTCCGTAAAATACCACCATTGTTGCTAGATTGGTGGGAGGATCTTCCATCAAGTGATAAAAATCATGTGAAAGGGTCTTGGGAAATTTTCCTTCTCTATTGGACCTCCAGCCGAACAACATGTTGATCGAAGCTGCCACAATGTTTTGGGACAAAGAAAGAGCCGTGTTTCACTTTGGAACCATAGAAATGACCCCTCTCTTGGAAGAAATAGGGGGATTCGCTGGGTTACCTTGGGATAGTCTTGGTTTATTGGTGCCGAAAAATCGCACTACTAGGGGGTTTCTGAAGATGATGGGTCTGAGAAAGAATGAGGACTTGGAGTGCCTGAAGAAGTCTTTCATACCTTTTGAATTCCTCTATGAACGATACGGTCACAACAGATCTTATCGTATTTTTGATGACGAATTCTCCATCACTTCCTTGGGTTGGATTCTGCGCAGGGTTTTTGTGTTCATCGCCTTCTTCTTGGGTATGATAGTGTTCCCAATCCAAGGGGATAGAATCCACACCAGACTGGCCATGGTAACCAAAACCTTGATGGATAGGATTGAGGGGCAGACATATACCATTGTCCCTATGATCATAGCAGACATATACCGGGCCTTAGAATGCTGTCAGAAGGGGTACAAATACTTCGAAGGTTGTAATCTGCTGCTACAAGTTTGGTTGTTAGAGCATCTCTAAAGAGGTTAATACCGTCAAGAGCTTCCGCGAAGGCCGTGGAATGATCACATAGCTTTCCATCAGCCTAAGAGAATGACTTATATCCCAGACAGGTTTGCTCAACCCGAAAATGCTATAGGATGAGTGCAGTTTTTGAAAAATTTGATCGAGGATCAGGTTCAATGGATGTTCGAATGGTTCCCCACCGACGAGTTCATCATCAGATCTAGGGATGTTCCATACTTGGTACTGATTGGGTTAAGGGGCATATACCCTTATGCTCCCATCAGGGTTATGAGACAGGCAGGCAGGAAGCAGGTCATATCGCGAGTTGCTAAAATGAGTCACTACAGGGTAGATTTTCAGGATGACGACTTCCCATACAAATGTGAAGCTCAAAATATGTGGCATTTGAAAATTATCGTGGAAAAGGATACCATCGAGCCAGATCGATATCACGCCGGCCATGTGTACTTTTACCCATCATGGTAAGAAGATAACATAGCAAGAATATTCGAGCCAAGGGTTGGTCAAGGAAATAGAGTCATAGATGAAGTTGCCGAAGCACAAGTGAAATATAACAACTGCGCAAAAGAGTTCACGAGTCCGAGGCCAAGCATCTACAGCGACACAAGACCGATATGGAACTAATTAATGAATGGAGGGAGATGGCTGTTAGATCAAGCGAAAGGTTGGAATATCTAGAGTACAGTCTGATGGAATTGGAGGGAAAAGTGAGGAAGAGAGTCACCGATTACCAGAACGCCGAAAGAAGCAAATGAGGGCATTTAGCAAGGGCATATCTATTGCTGAACCTGCACGAACTGGGGAATTTGATCGACGAAGCCAAAAACATCAAGCCTGGAGAAGGTCCCTCTAGGACCAAGTAGATTAGGTTTATTTACTTTTTCAAATGTAATAAGGCCAAGTGCCATCAGTGACTTATCTTATTTAGTGTCGTTTTTAGATTCATCTATTTTTACATTAATGAAACAAGACAATTATTGGCACTGAAATTCTCCAAATTGTCGTGTCGCTAGGCCTACCTTGGGCATAACGAGGCTCCCAATTTAGGATGCGGATTTACATTCCCGCAATATGTGTTTAAATACTGCAAATATTTTCAGAATCCTTACTGACTCTTTTACCTTTTGATTTTCTTTATTTTTATTATTCCCATCCCCTAAGGTTGGTTCGCACATACTGGCATCGGCAGCATATCATACCAGATCTAGAGGCCCTCCACCTCCTCCGAGTAATCCGAAAAATAGAGGAAAAGCTAAGATGGATGATTTGAGTGGTATCCGAAAAGAAAATACTGAGAATATTGAAACTTCATATGGTCGGAGTACTCCGGCCCAGAATGATTTATTCCTGCGATTGGAACAAAAAATATTGGAGTTACAAAGAAAAACTTGAGCAGGTCCGCAACTTGGCAAATATCTCCCTCACCCTAAACGTCCCAGATGTTAACCAACAAAATGCTCAAAAGCCAGCACCTCCCAAAAATACACCAAACTAACGTCCATAAAATCCTCCCGCACCCCATCAATACGCCACACCGCCTCAAAATCCCAATCCTCTATCGGTACCAACTCCTCCACAACACCATCATCAACCAACCCAGTACCCACAAACCACTACCTATCACACTCCTCAAAACATACCACAACCTATTCCCGATCCTCAAAACTTGACCAACGACCACCACTACACCCAAATCCCTGACACCCACCAAAACAACCCCATATACATGGAGACCCTACCTCACTCCACTCAACCAATCTCCTATTTACTAGAATCCGCTGAGAAGGACCTGCTCATCAAGAACATGGCCAAGGAGCTCAAGAAGTTGACAAGTCGAGTTTAGGGTGTCGAAGGAGGTAAAGGGATAGAGGGTCTGAACTATGAGGATTTGTGCATACAACCAGATGAGGAACTGCCGGAGGGTTACAAACCTCCCAAGTTCGAAATGTTTGACGAAACGGGTGATCCTAAGGTTCATCTGAGAACTTATTGTGACAAGCTCGTCGGGGTCAGAAAATATGAAAGGATTCAAATGAGGCTCTTCATGAGAAGTCTTACCGGAGATGCCCTGTCCTGGTACATAAGCCAAAATCCTAAGAAGTGGGCCAATTGGGTGACCATGGCATCAGATTTTATGGACCGGTTCAGGTTTAATATGGAGAATGCACCGGATGTCTTCTATATCCAGAACCTAAAGAAGAATCCAACAGAGACTTTCCGCGAGTATGCTACTCGGTGGAGGTCGGAAGCAGCCAAGGTCAGACCAACATTAGACGAGGAACAGATGAACAAGTTCTTTTCAGGGCACATGACCCATAGTATTATGAAAGGCTAATGGTTATTGAGAATCATAAGTTCTCCGATATCATCGAACTCGGAGAAAGGATTGAAGAGGGTATTAAAAGCGGGATGATGACAAATTTCGAGGCACTACAGGCCACGAACAAAGCATTGCAACGAGGTGGTATACCGAAGGAGAAAGAGGTGGGAACAGTAATGGTTGCCAAAGGACCCAAAACTCCCTTCGTATACCAGACACCTCCACCCATTTACCAACCCTCACCTCCCAGATATTCCTAACCTACCGCTGCTTACCATACATATAATTCCTAACCAGCCTACTTTCAGTCACCTCCAACTCATCCAAATTACCAGAAACTCCGACCTAACTTTGATCACAAACCACCCAGACAGTACATTGCCATTGCTGAACCCATCGACCAGCTATACGAAAGGTTGAAGGCTGCTGGCTATGTCACCCCTATTCCCGCCGTGGAAATGGAGAATTCATCTCGATGGGTCAACCCGAATAAAACCTGTGCATTTCATTCTGGTATGAAAGGGCACACTATTGACGAGTGCCGGACATTCAAAGATAAGATCCAGACATTGATTCATAATAAGGTCATACAAACGAAGGAAGCTGCACCCAACGTCCGCAACAATCCTCTTCCAGATCATAGGGGCGAAGGGATCAATGTGATAGAAACAGATGAGGAATGGGATCCCGAGGGATCAATTGGACTTATCAAAGAGGGTGACAATCCTAAGAAGCCTGCAGTCACGCTTAATCCTATTGTGGTGCAGGTACAACCGCCAGTTGAGGTTGAGGTAACCGCATCGGTCCCATTTGAGGTAGAAGTGGCCACACCTTTCACAGTGACAGTAGCAACCACACCTCTTTTCAAGTCTAACGTCATACCTTGGGATTACGTTGCCGAAGCTAGGCGAAAGGGAAAAGCAAAGATAGAAGAATCTGGTGCCGCACAGGGAATGACCAGAACTGGAAGGATCTATACACCCGAAAATTTGGGATGAACAAGCAAGGAAGCTGCTACCAAACAACCCGTCATTGAAACTGGTCAAGACGATCTTTGGAGGAAAGTACAAGCGAGGGAATACTTTGTCGTCGATCATCTGAACATGACTCCTGCCCAGATATCCATCCTGTCCCTATTGCAAAATTCTGAGGCGCATAGCAGTGCTCTGATGAAAGTGTTGAATGAAGCTTATGTACCCAACAACATCACCAGTGGAGAGATGGCCAACACAGTAGGGCAAGTATTGGAGAGTCACAAGATCACCTTCCACGAAGATGAACTACCACCTGAAGGATTAAGTCACAACAAGGCATTACATATCACAGTACAGTTCGAGGACAAATTCATCGCCAGGGTCTTAATAGATGGGGGTTCAAGCCTCAACATTTGTCCATTGACTACTTTGAAAAGGCTGGGCAAAGATTTCCATGAGATATGAGCAGTGAGTATGAGCGTGAAAGCATTTGATGGATCTCAAAGGGCCAGGATTGGAGAGATTAACCTTTGTGTGCAGATGGGACCAACTTGGTTCGATGTTGAGTTAGTACCAGATATATCAGCTACATACAATCTTCTATTGGGACGACCTTGGATACATGCCGCTGGGGTCGTAGCTTCCACGCTACACTAGGTCGTGAAGTTTGAATGGAACCATCAGGAGGTAATCATTCACGGAGATGGAAGTAACCCCATTTACACCAGTCAAACTATCCCGATTATCGAGAATAGAAGAAGGCTGGGTGGAGAAACGTATGGTGGAGTAACAAAATAGAAAGCATACTGGCATGGTCTAGGTACGAACCCGACAAAGGGCTTGGGAAGAATCTCCAGGGCATTACCAAACCGATACAGTTGAAACGTCACGGCACAACTTTCGAGCTGGGATATCCATACACATGGCAAGAATATAATGATTGGTCACCACCATGGCGTGGTCCTTATTACCCTCTCAAGCATCCAGTGCCACATCTGAGTCAGACTTTTCATCAGGCCGATACAATATGGGGATCTGCAGAGGAAGAAACTTTGGCTGGGTTGAGAAATTTGTTCCTAGAAGACGGGAATATGGATTGCAATGTGATAGTTAATGGGGAGGAGGAAGAAGGCCTCACCATTCAGACTGTGGAGAAGGGAGCTGTTCTCAAGAACTAGACTGCCACACCATCCCGGGCCCGTCAAGTTCCTGGGTAGCTTGGCAATTAGCCTGATTTGTTTTAATAGACATGATAGGCATTTAAGATATTTTCAGTAGTTTTGTTTAAAAGACGCATTTTGTTTTGAAATAATTGCTCGAGCCATCGAGCCGTACCTGTTTTGGATATTTTCAAATTTAATTAATGCATTGCTATTTATTATTCATTATCATCTTTCACATTTTTCTTCTACAGTGTTATTATTACTTTTCCTGATGAACCGATGACTGTGACATGTAATGAGACAATGCAAAATAAGGATAATGACTTAGAAGAAGAGGATGAAATACATGAGGAAGTTGTCAGAGAAGTTGAGAACTTTGAGAACAAACCTAAGTCCAACCTGGACGAAACCGAAGCAATCAATTTGGGAGATTCCGAAACCGTCAAAGAGACTCGCATAAGCATTCACTTGTCACCGTCAGAGAAGGAATAATACACTCATTTCCTAAGAGAATATTAGGATATTTTTGCATGGTCATATGATGACATGACCGGTCTGAGCACATCCATAATGGCTCATAAGTTGCCCACCAACCTAATGTGTCCGCCGGTGAAGCAAAAACTTAGAAAATTCAAACCAGATATGAGCCTAATAATCAAATAGGAGGTCACTAAGCAGATCAAAGCCAAATTCCTCAGGGTAGTTGAGTACCCAACCTGGTTAGCCAACATTATACCAGTTTCGAAGAAAGATGGGAAAGCCAGGGTGTGTGTTGACTATCGGGATTTAAACAGAGCAAGTCACAAGGATGATTTTCCACTGCCAAATATACACATCCTAATCGACAATTGCGCCAAGAATGAACTTCAATTCTTTGTAGATTGCTTCGCGGGTTATCATCAAATCTGGATGGACGAAGAAGACGCAGAGAAAACAGCTTTCATT